>NW_024412412.1:27028290-27061455 GCF_014898765.1 Herpailurus yagouaroundi | reverse complement strand
AAGGAAGGAAGGAAGGAAGGAAGGAAGGAAGGAAGGAAGGAAGGAATCAACCTGGTGCTCCCTGAACTAGATGACAGTCTCCCTGCAACACTACTCAAGCTATGATTCCGGCTGAAGCCAGCAAACCAGCAGTCGGGGGAGCTTCCCCTGGGCTCCCAGTGTAGATCATTCTCCTGAGAATCTGGGGAGGCTTCTGGCTCATGGACGCAGTGTATTTGCATGAAAACAGTCAGAAACATACCAAGAAAAGAAGACTCCTAACATTGCTTGTCTGCACTCCTGTTATGACACAGGTAAGTAGGTGCACGCGGTGGGTTTGTGAGACCTCTGTCACTTCTTGTACTGAAAAGGACCAAGGCCATCTAAAGCCCCTTCAACTGGAAAGCGATTTTTAAAATAATGTTTTAATTGAAATACAACAAATATACAAATGCATAAGTTATAAGTATGCATCTTTATAAATTGTCACAGAGTGAGCATACCCATGGAACCACCACCCATATCGATATATAAAATAAAGCATTACCAGCATTTTCCTGGTGACGAGTGATAACTAACGAGGCTAGATGTTTTTCATATGTATTCTGGTTATATATGGCTTACGTAATGAATACAAATGTTAATAATATTTTTATATTATTTGGATATTCTCTTTTATAAAGTGACTTTTCAGTTCTTTTGCTCCTTTGTTGTGTTATCTGTCTTTTCTTCTAACTGACATGTAAGCAATAATTTGTGTATTCTGGATATGAGTCATTTGCCAGTTTTATGTGTTGCAAATACTTTCGCCCACAGTGTTAGTGGCCCTTCCCTTCTGTGGAGACATCTGTGATGAATACAATTGACCGTTAATACTTGGTTTGTGTCTTGTTTAAGAAATCTTTGCTCACTTCGAAGTCATGAAGATATTCTGCTGTGTTCTAGAAAATGTGTTGCATTACCATTCACATTAAAAGATATAGTCTACTTGAAATAGATTTTTATGTGTAGGAGGTAGGGGTCAAGTTTCAATTTCTCTACACGGATATCCAATTGACCCCACACCATTTGTTGAAAAGACTGTCATTTCCCTATTGATCTGCAGTGTTCCTGTGTCATAAATATAGTGTCCATTTATGTACAGTTCTTTCTGGACTCCGTTCATCAATTTCACCTACTTATCCTTGCACCAGTTACATGCTGTATTAATTGCTGTAGCTAAATAAAGTCTTGATATCAGTAGCATACATTTTCCAACCTCATTTTTCAAGATTATTTGGCTATTCTTGTCCCTCTGCATTTCCACATAATTTTAGAATCAGTTTGTCCATTCTGTCACGCACAAAAGAAGGCTACTGGGATTGCACTAAATCTAGGTATCAATTCAAGGAGAATTGACATCTTTATATGATGTCCTCCATTTATTCCAAATGGAATAATTTGGAATAATTTATTCTTAAATTTCCTTAATTTCTCTCAGTAATGTCTTTTAAAATATTTTTTAGATGTTTATTTATTTATTTTTGAGACCAAGAGAGAGAGCTCGAGCAGGGGAGGGGCAGAGAGAGAGGGAGATAGAGAATCCCATGCAGGTTCTGCACAGTCAGAGCAGAGCCCCATGTGGGGGTTGAACTCATGAACTGTGAGATCATGACCTGAGCTGAAATCAGGAGTCAGATGTTTTAACTGACTGAGCCACCCAGGTGCCCCTCTGTCAATAATGTAGTTTTCCGTATAGCTGTCTTGCATGTCTTCCTTAAATTTATTCCTAAGTAGTTGATTTTTTTTTAACTATTCTAAATGAGAATACTCAATATTATTATTAATTGTTTACTGCTGGCAAAACTATTAGTTTTTATATATGGATCTTGTATCTAGTGATCTTAATTCACTCATTGATATTAAAAGTACATCTGTAGATTACTTGGAATTTCTATGTAATATTGTATTACCTATGATTAATGACATTTTTTTTCTTCCTATTGAACCATTCCTAATATAGTCACTCTCTTACATCTTTTCCTTCTTTTTTTGGGTAGGGCATCAGGACAATGTATAGTAGAAGTGGTTACAGTTGAGCATTCTTGTCTCAGCCCTAGTTTCAGGAGGAAGTTCCAGAATTTCACTGTCAGGTATAATATTTGCTATGGGATTTTTGTAGACACACACTGTAAGATTAAGGAAGTTCCTTTTTGCAGAAACCAGCTTCTAAGATGGTCCCCAATTCTTCTTCCCTCTTGGTAGTCAAGTCTTTGTATAGTATTCTCCTACATAGAATCATGGTTAGCCTGTGTGTTCAATAGAATATGGCAGAAATAATGAGTGATTTCCAAAATTAGTGACAAAAAAAGCATTTCAGTTTCCACTTAACCTCTTGGAAATCTTTTGAAACATTTTTTTTTTTTTTAATATTGAGATGGCTTTTTTTTTTTTTTTTTTAATTTTTTTTCAACGTTTATTTATTTTTGGGACAGAGAGAGACAGAGCATGAACGGGGGAGGGGCAGAGAGAGAGGGAGACACAGAATTGGAAACAGGTTCCAGGCTCTGGGCCATCAGCCCAGAGCCCGACGCGGGGCTCGAACTCACAGAGCGCGAGATCGTGACCTGGCTGAAGTCGGACGCTTAACCGACTGCGCCACCCAGGCGCCCCACCTCTTGGAAATCTTAATCTCTCTTGGATCACTCATCCTGGAATAAACCAATCATTACTTCCTGAGAAGACTCAAGCAGCCATGTGAAGAGGTTTACATGTGATAACAATGATAAGAAGAATGCTTCCACTAGTAATCAACACCAACTTCTTAACCACGTGAGACACCAGGAGAGCAGAGCTTCCCAATCAAGTCTTGATATTGACAGAGAAGAAAAATAATTTTCCCTCAACCTGAGTTCCTAGCTGAGACCCTTAATAAAAGACAGAGTAAAAAGAGAAAAACAAGTAGAAATGTATGATCATGTCTTCCTTATGCATATATGAGAGGTACCCAGGAAATAATGAGTAACTCCCCTAGGTGGCTTGGAATTCAGGCTTAAATATCATCTTAATAGGGAAAAAGAAGGGATGTAGGCCACTTAGGGGAGAGGAAATGATTTTTAGGAAAGATGAATGGGCCCTTTGAATAATAAAGAGGAGGGGTGGTAGTTTGTGGACAAGTGTGTGGGTGTGGTGTTGACTTCTAGTCTCCTCTCCAGTGGCAGGAGTCAATCCCCCCCTGGTGGATAATACTTCCAGGGAGGGGATTTACAACAGGTGAGCTTTTTTTGAAGGATCTCTCCTTGGGCATTTAAGGGAAGTTCAATGAAAGCCTCTGCCTTCATTTGCTGTTTTCCAGGTGCCTACAGCTCACAGTAATCACTATACCAAAACAGCATATCTGGGGGTGGCATGTCGTGAACCCCTGCAGTCTTATTTTGGGGTGTCATATTCTGCTATTCTTCAATACGACTGCAGCCCCAGCCAACATATTGATTGAGCCCTCATTAAAGATCCAGAGGGAGAATTCCAATTTAAGATGTTCCCACATTCTGAAGCCATTGAAAATGTAAGGATAAGTGTTGATTGTTGTATTGAGCCACAGAGTTTTGGAGTACTTGGTTTATTCCAAGCCAAGGCAATTAATACAGGGGTGCCTGGGTGGCTCAGTTAAGCATCCCACTTCGGCTCAGGTCATGATCTCACACTCCGTGAGTTCGAGCCCCGCATCAGGCTCTGTGCTGACAGCTCTGAGCCTGGAGCCTGCTTCTGACTCTGTGTCTCCCTCTCTCTGACACTCCCCTGCTCACACTCTGTCTTTTTCCGTCTCAAAAATAAATAAACATTAAAAAAAAGAGAGACAATTAATACACCTACACTTACTCTGCTAAGAGTTTTTATTTTAAATGAGTGTTAAATTTAATATGTTATTTCTGCATTATTAAGGTGATCGTATGATTTTTCTCCTTTATTTTACTAATGTGGTTAATTGCCCTGATTTTCCTTATATTACTAGGATAAATCCAGTTTGGTCATGATAGCTGTATTGTGTATTTCTGAATTTCATTTTCAAATTCCAGTATATTGCTTAGAATTTTTGCACCTCTGTTTCTAAGAGATATTGACCAATACTTACTTCTTTTGTTCTTTTGTAACGTCCTGGTCAGGTTTTGGTGTTAAGGTGGGAAGTATTTCCTTTTTTTTCTATTCTCTGAAAAAGCCTGGTCTTCCTTACTCCCAGCAGACTTGAAAGAATTCACTGGTGAAATCATCCAGGCCTGATGCTTTCTTTGAAGGAAGGTTTGAATTAGAGATTCAGTCTTTGGTGGCTACAAGACAATTGAGATTTTCAATTTTTGTGTGTGTCTATTTTGCCAACTGATGTTTCTCTGGGAATATTCCTTTCATCTAAATTCCTAAAAGTGTAGCATAAAGTTGTCCATGATGTTCTTTTTCATCTCTTTATTTTTCTCTGTAGAACATTACAATTTGCTTTGAAAAATTCTTAATATTGTTTATCTCTGCCTTCTCTTCTTTTTCTTAATCAGTCTCACCCGGGGGTTATTAACGTTATTAGATTTTTCTAAAGACCCTTCTTTTGGCTTTTTGATCCTAGGTACATTGTTTTCTGTTGCCCTGATTTCTGCTCTTACATTTATTATTCCCTTTTACCTGCTTCCTTCCCTACTTCCTTCCTTCCTTCCACTTTAATTTTCTGTTACTTGTGTAACTTCCTGTATATCAGCTTAGATCATGGATTTTCAGCTAACATAAACATTTAAAACTGTGAATTTTCCTTTAAACACAGCTTTTGTGCATCTCACAAGTGTTGATACATTTTGCATTATACTTCTTTTCAAAATATTTTTCTTTTCCTTATAAATATACCTTCTTCTTGGGGCACCTGGGTGGCTCAGTCGGTTGAACATTTGACTCTTGATTTCGGCTCAGGTCGTGATCCCAGGGTCATGGGATTGAGGTCCCTCTCTCTCTCTCTCTCTCTCTCTCTCACTCAAATATATATACGTATATATATACATGTGTATACATGTGTATACAAGCACGAGCTTGTGAGGGGCAGAGAGAGAAGGAGACACACAACTCACAGCAGGCTCCAGGCCCTGAGCTATAAACCACAATCTGGGTTCAAACCCACAAACTGTGAGATCATGACCTGAGCCAAAGTCATATACTTAACTGACTGAGCCCCCCGGGCGCACCAATAAATAAGTTTTTTTTAAAAAAGAAAAAAATACATGCTTTTTTCTTAAATCCATGGGTTATGTACACACACATCACTTAATGTCCAAGTGCTCAGGGATTTTCTTTTCTCGATGTTGTTACTAAATCTCCCTGTGACTTAAGAGCGTTCTTCTCTACAGTGTTCTGAAATTCTTTCCCATTTCATTCTTAAATTTGTTATGACTTTATGGCCCAATTGTGGTAAATGTTCTAGATATTTCTGAAAAGAATATAATTCCTGGACTTGTTGAGTGAAATCTTGATTAGGTCAATTCTGTTCAGTATATTGTTCAAATCTTATTTTTCATTACTGAATTTTTGGTTTTGGTTTTGCTAGCTACTTCTGTCAGTTACTGAGAGAGGAGTGTTAAAATTTCCACAATGATTATTTGTCAATTTCTCCCTTCGGTTCTGTCAATTGCATATATATGTATGTGTGTGTATGTGTGTGTGTGCACTGTTATTAGTGCTTACAAATTTAGAATTATTATGTCTCCATGATTGACTGCACATTTCTCTTTCTGAAATATCCCCTCTAATTTAATCATGCTTCTTTCCTTAAAGCCTATTTTGTCTGATACAGCACTTTGTCTAATAGGATTGCCTGGTGGGTTTTTCTTGTTTTTTTTTTTTTTTTTTTTTTTTTTTTTTTACATCTCACATCTCAGTATCCTTATATTTAGTATCTTATAAGCAGCATGTAATTTGAGTATTTCCTCATCCATCTTGATAAGCTTTGTATTTTAATTGGAGTAATCTCCTTACATTTACTATCATTACTGACACATTTGATTATTTTAACATACTACATTACCATTAATTTCTATTCGTCTTACCTATTCTTTTTTATTTTTAAGTTTATTTATTTTTATGAGAGAGAGAGAGAATGTGAGCAGGCAAAGGGCAGAGGGAGAGAGAGGAGGAATCACAAGCAGGCTCCACGCTCTCAGCGCAGAGCCCTACACAGGGCTCCGTTCCGCGAATGGTGAGATCATGACCTGAGCCAAAATAAAAAATTAGACGTTTAACCAACTGAGCCACCCAGGCATCTAGGTCCTACCTATGCTACGTTCCTTTCCTTTTCTTTCATATGTTCTTTTGTATTAAGTGCTTTGCATTACTCCAGTTTTCTGCTCTATTTGTTCGCTAATTATGCTTTTCAAAAAACCAGTCTTTCATCAGCTACTCTAGAGATTGAGGCATTTACCCTTCGCTTAAGTCAAATGTAAACCACTGCTTTGTCACTTCTTGGCCAAGGCAATGACCTTAGGACATTTTAACTCCATTTAATTATTCATGCTTTTGTACCATGGTTTCATGCCTTTTGAGTTATACATACTTACAAATCTGTGAAACATTTTAATTATTATTTTATATATTCCATTTTTATTTGGATTTACCCATATATTTACTTTTCAGGTTGTTCTTTCTGCATGTCTTAGCTTTAAGCTGAGGATCATTTTCTTTCTGCCTAAAAGAATTCCCTTTCCTATTTCCTTCAGGTCTGCTGATGATGGATTGTTTCCATTTCTCTTAAAAGTAATGGCTTGTTTTTTCTTTGTTTCTGAATGATATTGGCATTGGGTCTGGAATTCTGAGTTCAGTTATTTACTTTCTGTATAGTAAAACCTTGGATTGCAGGTAACTTGCTCTGTGAGTGTTCTGCAAGACAAGCAAACATTTCTAATAAATTTTAACTCGATAAACGAGCAATGTCTTACAATAAGAGTAGTAGGTGACACTGTCACATGATCACAACTTAGCCAATGGTTCTTCTCTCTCTCTCTCACTGTGGGATTGTGGGTGATTGTCTCTCATGCTCAGATGCTTGATCTCAGGCCATGGTGTTTGGCAGAAATCAGTGGTTTTTCAGGATGTTGAAGGTGCCCACAGCCGGCACCCAGTGTATTTTTTGTCACTTTAAAGCACCTATGGACAGGCCTTTGCCTTTCCATACGAGAGTAAGCTTACAAAAACTTTGCTTCATTCTAGGTCGTTGGATAGGTTCTTTATGAAAGTTGCACGAAAAGAAAAAGATTCCATTGAGCTAATAGATACTAGTGGTTCCATTAGCGGTAGTGAAAGTCCTCCTACACGATAACCCTCCTCTCGCTTGTCTCTCTCACACCAGCCACGAAGGTTTTCAAAGGTAAGTGCAGATTCATTTGCTTATTTTTCTTGATATTTTGTATTTTCTTTATTATTTTGTATTATATTACAGTATTGTAATCATTTTTATGTGAATATTTTTGGGTTGTGGAACGGATCCTCTGAGTTTCCATTATTTCTTATGGGAAAATTCACTTTGATATGCAAGTGCTTTGAATTGCAAGCATGTTTCTGGAACGAATTATGCTTGCAAACCAAGGTTTTACTGTCCTTTGAATTCATCATTCCATTGTCCCCTGGCTTCCATTATTGTGGCCGAGAAGCCAGCTGTCAGTCCAATTGTTGCTCTGCTTAGGGGAATTAGTCTCTGTGTCTTTTTCCAGGCTGCTTTTTCAGATTTTGCATTTGTCTTTAGATCCTGTGTCACAGAGGGCTGCTAAAATTGATAGGACACTATCCATATCAGCAGTAAAGACTGCTTTACAGTCTTTACAAACCATGAAGAAAAAGACAACCCAATAGAAAAAAAATGGGCAAAGAAGGGCAACAAAATTCACAGAAAAGGAAAACAAATGGCACTTACACGTATGAAAAGACGCTCAGTCTCACTCAAAGTGAGAGGATGCACATTAAAATAATAAAGGTACACCATTTTCTTACCCCTCTCGTAATGGACAAATCAGTAAGTTGATCGCCCTTTGTCAGCAAGGCCTCTCATGTATTACTGGTAGGATGGTAAACTGATAGACTTTCTTGGAGGGGCTATTTGGCCATATCTGTTCTCTATCAAATGTGCACTGAAAATGCACATTACCTGTTGAGTCAGAAATTCCACATCTAGGAATTTATCCTACTCACCCGTGTGCAAAATAGCATGTTGTTTTTATCAGGTATGCTAAGACGTGCAGACACGAATATGACTGTCAGGGAGAAGGGTTTTAGGCCCGGGGGCTTCGGGTAGGAGGCACACCACACCATGCAGGGTCATATGGAGAGGCACTAGCATCTGCCAGGAGGCAGAAGGAGTGAAGGCTAAGATAAGCAAGAGTCTCTATTGTGGCTATTTTTTGGCTGCTGTTTTGTTTAAAGTTTATTTATTTCTTTTTGAAAGAGAGGGAGACAGAGTGTGAGCAGACGAGGGGCAGAGAGAGAGGGAGACACAGAATCCGAAACAGGGTCCAGGCTCTGAGCTATCAGCACAGAGCCCGACGTGGGGCTCAAACTCACGAACCACGAGATCATGACCTGAGCCGAAGTCAGACGCTTAACTGACTGAGCCACCCAGGCGCCCCTCTGTTGTGGTTTTTGACAGCAAGAGTGGGTGAGGCAAGGTAAGTAGGATAGATAGGTTTAGGATCAACTAGTGTGAATAATTTCTGTGGGCTCTGGGCATAAAGATGGCCCCTAGTTGTCTAACACTTGGCCCCGGCATGATTAGGGCAGATGGGTAGCAGCCCAGGAGAACAAGAGCTCAAGAAAGGACGTGGTTGAGAGACATGGACTCTGGACTATTGGGCTTGCAGTTGAAAAGCACACTCACAAGTGGGCCATTCGCTCCGAGAGTTGGCTAGCCCCGGAGGGGCTCTCCCCAGTTGGTAAGGCCCCAGATGCCCAAGCATCAAGAATACAGAAAATAAGAAACTGTGGTTGATACACACTTATACAAGTTTATTCATTGAAGCATTATTTGCACTAGCAAAAATGCAAACAACCTCAAATCCATCAATAGGGAACTGGTAAATATATTCAGTTCCATTCAATGAACTCTTTTTTTAAAATATTTTTAATAGTTATTTACTTCTTGAGAGAGAGAGAGAGAGAGAGAGAGAGACAGACAGTGTGAGTGGGGGAGGGGCAGAGAGAGAGGAGACACAAAATATGAAGCAGGCTCCAGCTCTTGAGCTGTCATGACAGCACAGAGCCGGATGCGGGGCTCGAACTCACAGACCGCGAGATCGTGACTTGAGCCGAAGTTGGACGCTTAACCAACTGAGCCAACCAGGTACCCCTCATTCAATGAACTATTGCATAGCCATACTAATAAATAACTGGCACTTTATGCACTAATTTGAAAGGCAACATAGTTCAGTGGTTAAGAGATTAAGCTCTTAAACCAAATATTTTAGGGGTATAGCACAGCTTTACCCCTTTAAAAGTAGTTCTTAAAATACTGTTTCATAGTACAGAAAGTAAGTATCCATGGAAAACAAAATTTACTTTTTTTTTTCACCTTGCTGTTTTTGTGAAGACAACTGATGTTGTCAGTTCCTCATGTATCTAGGTTTCTAATTACAGGTGACCAAGGAATAAGCCCTAGCTAATCCACAGAATAAGCAGAACTCGGTAAGGCCAACATTGAAATAGGACTTAGGTAATTACCATGAACTATGAACTACCTAGAACAAATTTCAGGAAGCAAATGTGAAAGCCCTGAGGCAATTGCATCAAACCACTGGACTCGATTCTACCAGCAGGAAGTAACTGTGAGAGAGTAAGCTATAAATATCAAGTATTGGCGCAAAAATAGAGCAAAGTGTTAATACATGTCCTCTGGTCTTCGTTCTACTGCCCTTCCATTTTTGATATTTTGTCTGTCTTTCTAATTTTTGTCAGATTTTTAAGAACACATTATAAATTCTTCTCGCTAGATTTCAATATCCTTCACAATATGGGACTGAAATTCTGTGGTAATATGGGGCAAGCAGGGGGCTTGCACAAGGAAGAATGTGTTTATACATGTAAATGATAAAGCATTACACTCTTGTGAAGTATGATCTGTCCACTCAACAACCCAACTGTGGCAGACTGACCGCCATTTACCTAAAATCTATTGTCTCCATTGCATTTACTAACAGATACCCAGGTGTGTTGGGGAGGGAAAGGCATTGTGCTCAGCTAAACAAGCTATACATCCTATCCCTCCTTGAATCTCAAAAGTCTTCTTGGAGATGTTTGCTTTCATAAATGTGGGTACTATTTCTTCCACTTTATTCCTTTCTTCTTCCTGCTTAGAATGTGGACATGATGTTAAGAACTGCAGAGGCTTCTTGGAACTATGAAGGAAAACCCAAGAGTTCGCAGAGACCTTGGCCCCGACATCCTTGGGCCATTGAGCTAACAGTAGCCATCACTTGTGCCCAGATTTCTTGATGCATGCGGAATCAAAATAAACAAACTTGTGGGCTTGGAGTATTAGTAAATGATAACTTCCAGCTCCCCCGGGGGAGAAAAAGCCCAGATTTTTAGCATTTGCTATTTTCTGTTGTATAAGTTCTCCCACTGAAGCTGATTTCAAGCTACCAATGTGATGTCCCTGAATGCAAAGATGAGAAGAGATACATAATACCACACTGGTATATAGTATTCTAACTAGAAAATAAAGTAGATGCAAATAATCATGGGAGCACAGATGATGGCAAATGTACTAAAATAATTAGGATGTAAGGATTTTTGTATATTATCTTTGTAATATAATTGTACATTTATACCACTTAATTTTAATAATTGTCATATTGGGGTGCCTAGGGGCTCAGTCTGGTGAGCATCTGACTCTTAGTTTCAGGTAAGATCATGATCCCAGGGTCATGGGATCAAGCCCTGCGTCAGGCTCTGCTCTGAGTGTGACGCCTGCTTGAGATTCTCTCTCTCTCTCTCTCTCTCTCTCTCCTTCTGCCTCCTCTCCCATTCACATGCTCTCTCTCTCTCTCAAAAAAAAATAAACCTAAAAAATAAAAATAAAAAATGAATCATAATAATGGCTGTATTTTAAAACTGACTTGCAAATTTCCTGAAAATTCAGTACTCCGTTCTTGTGAGCCAGGATGCATCCAGTCTAACACACCATTCGGTTTAAGCCTGTTGCTATAGGAATTAATACATCAGCCAAGGTTATTTCCCATCATTCTTCAGTCTGGGGCTCTAGGTCGTCTCACATCTCCCTTTCATTATTTTCCATCTTTAAAAAAAATACAGGCCTGTGTCCTATAGGAGTCCTTCTGGAAAACTCCATGCCTATGATGGACAGACACTGGGGTCACCCCCATGTCCATACCTTTTATAATCCCCTAGCCTTGCATATGGGTGGTGCCTGGGACTTGCTTCTCTCCAAAATCCATTGGTGCTGCTATCCAATAGGATGTGGCAAAGGTGATGGGATGTCACTACCATGATT
This sequence comes from Herpailurus yagouaroundi, assembly GCF_014898765.1. Lineage (NCBI taxonomy): Eukaryota > Metazoa > Chordata > Mammalia > Carnivora > Felidae > Herpailurus > Herpailurus yagouaroundi. Next base: position 27,049,979 of record NW_024412412.1, on the reverse strand, counting down.
GTATTAGGTTCTACATGGATGAGGCTCCATCTTGCTGCTGTGCACTGGAGAGCTTCTCCTTGCTGGCTTGATACAATAAGTAGCCATGTTGAGGTAATGTGATTGTTAAGGAACTGCTTGTTCGTGGCCTCCAGGAGGCTAGCAGCCTCCATCTGATAGCCAGCCAGGAGAAGAATGGGCCCTCAGTTATATAGTCACCAAGAAATTAATCCCAATGACAACCTGAATCAGTCTAAAAGAGGATTATCCTCCAGTGAAGCCTCCAGATTAGAGTACCTCTTCATCACACAGCCTTGTGTGATGCTGAGCAGAGAACCAGCCAAGGCGCACTTGGGCTTCCGACCCACAGAAACTCTGAGATAATGAATGTGTTGTTTTAAGACACCAAGCCTGTGGGTGATTGTTTCATGGGCTATAAAACAAATATAATGCCCCACCGTTGTCTTCCTCCCTGCTTTCATTACCACTTCGTTTCCATACCAAGAAAATCACACAACTTAGGAGTTCTGTGCTATGGGCTTAACATTCATTGATTCCAGAAGTCTCCTCCATGTTAGCAATGTGCATACACAGGCCACTCCTGCCTGGATACATTCAGACCTGTCCAGTTCCACTGTTAATAATTTGCATGACGTGTGTTCATCAGATGCATATGCAACATGAAGTAGGAAGGCATGACCAATTTTTTTTTTAACTGATGGAATAGATGAGAATAATGAGCAAAACAGCAAGATAATGGTTATGAATGTAACATATCTTCAAGTTCAAAAGAATAGAGTATGAGAGACCTGAATTACCAGCAATACAGATGTTTGGAAACAGTTGACCACAGAAGGAATGAAGAGTCTAAAAGACCTGTCTGTTGTGTGTTTTTCCAACACTGTCAAGCAGTTAACTGCTTGAGTTAACTGCAGTTAACTCAATTTTGACATTTCCCACCTGGAGATAGTATCTGATCCCCCAGGATAAGGGCCCGGCCCTACAACACTGGCCCCCTCCAGGTTCTCACCTGTGCTTCTGACTGGCCACAGATTGAAAGTTCCAACAACCCCCTCCTTTGGTTCAATTAATTGCTAGAGTGGCTTACAGAACTCAGAGAAATACTTTACTTATTAGATTTCCAGGTTATTATAAAAGGATCTAACCCAGGAACGGCCAGATGAAGAGTTGCACAGGGCCAAGTAACTGAGAAGGGGCCTGGAGCATCCATGTTCTGAGTGCCCCACTGTCCCTGAATCTCCACGTGTTTACCAGCCTGGACACACTGGAAACCTTCTCCTGGCCCCACTCAGTCCTTCTGGGGTTTTATAGAAGCTTTATTACATACACACAATTGGTTTACTCATTGGCCATTGGTGATTGAACTCAATCTTCAGTCCCTCTCTCTCCAAGGAGAGCTTCAGTGGGGGAAGGCAGGCAGAGAGTTTGGACTGAAATTTCCAACCCTCTAGTCACATGGTTTGTTCCCCCCAAAACCAGCTCCAGCCTTAGGTTACTGAGGGGCTTTCCAAAAGTCACTTCATTAATATGAGCTCAAACAGGGTTCCTTATGAATGACAAAAGACACTCTATCACTGAGGAAACCCCAAGGATTGAAGAGCTTTCTGCCAAGAACTGGGATAAAGACCAAGTGTATTTTTTACTTTATCACAAACTGTAAATATCTATGTTGAAAAACCTAGGCCAGGAAGATGTTTGAAATAAGTAGTTAAGGGGCACCTGGGTGGCTCGGTTGAGCATCTGATTCAGGTCATGATCTCCCGTTCCTGAGATCGAACCCCGTGTCGGGCTCTGTGTTGACAACCCAGAACGTGCTTGGGATTCTCTGTCTTTCCTTCTCTCTCTGCCCCTCCCCCTTGCCCAAAAATAAATAAACTGAAAAAAAAGTATTTGAATTCACCATTATCCAAGGCGCCATTTAAGAATATGTTTCTATGTGGGGAAGTATATTCATCCCAAGGCATGCAAAAAATTGCTAATTACGGTTCTTACAGAGTCCAATTTGAAGATATAAAATCATTTTAACTCTTGGTTTGCCCATCAGGACCTACAGCATTGTACGTCCCTCCCTCTCTCCTTGGCTTGGTCAGTCTCAATATAGCTGATTGTGTCAGTTATTTATTACTGCAGAGCAAACAATTCAAAATTTAGTGACTTAAAATAAAAACCATCTTATTTACTCATAATTCTGGAGGTCAGTAATGTAGGCTGAGGTCAACAGGGTAGGTAACTTTTGCCTGTGTGGCCTGGAGTACTCAGAGAGGCTGCAGTCTTGGGGGGTCAGCTGGGGGCTGGGTGGTCTAGGGGATCCTAGCTAGGTTGGTTCATCTCTGTTCTGCATAGTTTCATCCTCTAGTGGGCTAGCCTGGGCTTCTTCACGCAGCAGTGGTGGCATTTCTGGGGGGGACAAGAACAGAAGGTGCAAGACCTCCTGTGGCCTAGGCTTGGAGACTGTGCAACATCACCCTCTCCAACACTTTATTAGTCAAAGGCAGTCCCAAGGCTGCCCAGGTGGAAGGGGTAGGGCAATAGGTTTCACCCCTTGATGGGACAAGCTGCAAGGGACAAATAGTTTTGTGCTGTTTTTAATCTTCCACATCAAGAAATCCATCTAACTTTATCCTTTCTTGTACTGATGCCTAGTTTTCTGTCTGTATCCGTTGGTGATGCCAGTCCAACAGGATGGGAGTGAAAGCCTTTTCCAAAAATGATTCCAGCTGTGATGGGGCAGCTGTAGCCTCATTACAGTCTTTGTGGTTGTTGATAAGGTCAGGCACATCAGACCTTTTCGGAAACTCTGTCGCCAGTATCTTGTAGGAAGAGGAGGCAGAATGGTCCCAATTTGCTACCCACGACAGATTGCCAGGGAAATGGTTGCTTTTTCATACTCAAGTGCCTTTTTCACAGAACCCTTGCTGATAAACTAGTGTTAGCTGAAGACCAGTTAGCATGCTGACATTTCTCTAAGAGTTGTTATCTCTAGGCACCTGTGGATAAATGTGCTAATGAGAGACTTTTCTTAAGGGCTCTTAGATCCATGATTATTCCAAACCATGGTTGAATGCAAACATCATCAGAACAGCGTGTTATGCTTAATAGCTGAGAATGCCTCTGTAATACTTAATCCCCTTTATGCTCGTGACAGATCAGCCTCTGAAATAGGAGCACGGCCCCAGGGGAAATGCAGCTTACTCATCAAGCCTCAGGTAGGAAAGCACCAACAAGTAATGACTTCCCAGCCGTGGGATGCTTCTAGAGTCGATATATTTCCAGTCTAATCGAGACAGCAACCAAAGTGATCTTTTTCCATCAAACTTCATTATTCAAACCATTTATGGGATAATTCTCTGAGAGAAGCTGTTTCTTAACACTTCCTTGGTTGAGTAAGCGGCCAGTGGAAAGATTCTATATATCACTCAAAGGCTCTAATCAAAGGGAGTCTTGGAGACCTCCACTGTTTACACAAATCTGGTGACCAGGCATTTGGAATTTGTTCAAGTTCCTATGGGATCAGTGTGATCCTTGATGGTCTACCTAATAACATTAAGGCCTTAAACCCTGACCTCGGGCAGTTTTACTCTTCCCTTCTTAAGGTTTTCATGTTCCATGTGGACTGTCCTCAATTGTGGTTGTTACTTTATCAACTAAAAGTATTTCTTTCTGCGGCACCTGGGTGGCTCAGTCTGTTAAGCATCCTGACTCCTGATCTCAGCTCAGGTCTTGGTCTCAGGATTGTGAATTCAGGCCCCATCCTGGGCTGCACTCTGGTTGTGGAGCCTACTTAAAAAAAAAAAAGAAGAAGAGAAGGACAAGGAGAAGAAGAATTTCTTCTTACTGCTTGAAACTTCTCTTTCCCAGCATGGCCTTTCCTTTTACTTTCTATCTTCATTCTCTGATGGGACTTGTTTACTTTTTAAGTTAGGATTTGGTGCCCAAAACAGAATCCACAGGGATTTAATTAGGGAAGCGGTGGGAAAGCCAGAGAAGTGGCATTTTAGATGAGTTTCCAGGAGAAACTCCTAGAATGCCAAAGAACTGATTACCAGTGAGTGGCTCCCTCTCCTAAAATCAAGAAAGTAGGCAATCAGGAGGCTGTTCTAGAATCTACTGAGTTCAAGAACATGGCACTAGAGCTGTAATCTAGGGCTGAAGAAACAGGGATCTGAAAGCTAGGATCAGAAAGTCAGTGCTTCTGATCACCCACAGAGCTGGACAGGTACTCCAGAAAATTCCACCATCCCTTGACCTTGCTTGCCTGTAGCAAATAGCGAAAAGCAGCAAGAAAATGGTTACTATCTCGCTTCCTCCTTGCAAATATCACACAAGTAAATCTAATGAAAGGAAGCAAATTTCTAACTGAAAGAATCTGGGAAGTGTGGTAGTTTGAGGACTTATACCCTGTACACTAAGGGCACCCTAAAAAAGAAATGAACGGGAGTGCCTGTTGGCTAAATCCTGCGGGGCGACTCTCACTGCTCATCCTCCCCTCTGATGACATTAACTGGAATATTTAACAAACAAGCATGTGCCAGGCAGTCCTAAACTCATTTTTCAACATTATCCCACTTAATGCTTACATCACCCCCGTAAATTAGGTGCTATTCACCCAGTTGTCCAGATGACGAAACATGGGGTCAAGGAAGTGAAGGAATCTGCCCAAGGCCACAGAGTAGGAAGGAGAAAGCTGGTAATCAGACCCAGATTGTGTGATGCCAAAGGGGATATGTGTCCAAGCCTACTTGGTGCCAAAAGCTGTGATCATAACCACTACATTAGACCACCTTACAGAGGTGCGCATTCAGCGCCCAGAGATGGGGCTCAGCCAGCCTTGCACAAAAGAATAGATTTTCATTCCCCTTTCTGGAATGGGACCATTTGCTTCATTCCCTTAACCCACTCCAGCCAGCTCTGTATCCTGAGTAAACATGGGCCAATGAGAGAGGTCTGACAATACTCTTGCTACATGACATTAACCGTGGCTTCCTTCACCGCCCATACGCCAATTGGTTTTCTACAAAAACAGTTATTCTCACAGAGAGACTTGAAAAGCATTGAGAATCTAATGGCGTAAAAAGAGCTTGAGAAGGATTTTTAGCTCCGTGTTCATAATCATCCCATGCATAATGAATATCACTCACAAACATCAGGACAGTGAACACAGGCCCTCACATCTACTGCTGACCCAATGATGAAGAGCCTCTCGGTAGGTGAAAATCAAGACAAGGGCATAGGCTCATCCACTTGATCGGGCACCAAGGGCTATTTAATGCATTTTCTTCTACTCTGATAAAGAATGTAATTTAGAATCTGATGGAAAAAAATCCCCCTCTGGAGGCTGCTTGAAGCATTCTTCTGTCATGGCTGATTACTACACTAGTGTTTATTGTCAGCAAAACAAAAGCACAAAAATACCGTTCTTGGCATCATGCTTCTTTTTTTCCATTATAATCCAATCAAGGTTTAAATCCTCTCAACTGAGCAGTTCTTCCTTCAAAGAGAATGCTGCAAGAGTCCACGATGGACGTGAGGTGAGCATGCGTCGTCTCCGACCTTCACCGGACTTGGAATATGGCCGGTCCTCTGGCCATGGGCAGCCTCGCCTCTGCACTCAAGACATTTTCTTCTTGGACACAAACACCTCGAGAGAGTTTCTGTCCCTTAGAGGGAATCACGTCACATACACACGAAGAGATCAGTAAGAAATGCTTTCAGCAGGCAGGCTTTTTGAGAACTATCACTTCCTTAAAAATGTAGCATAGGCTGCCAAAAGGGGTTATTTTTATCTGAGGAGTCCCATGGGCTACACCCTCCTTAAAAGGATAGGATAATGAAAATACACCTTCCTTCTTCCTCTTTGAGGATCTCTTTACCAACAGTAAATGTTCTCAACTAGCCATGAGGTACCCCTTCTGCCTAGAAATCACCTCAGCATGTGTGGGGCGTTAACTAAACGTGGGTGGTGATTCATCATGAGTAATAGTCGATGCTGTGGCATCATCGGTTGGGAGAATAAAAAGTCCTCCTTTTATCAGTCAGATTGTCTGCTCTTTTTATCTTAACAGATAATAATGTAATATCCCACGCTAGCACCCAAATGCTCAACTCCCTTTTTTGTTTCTTATATAATTATTTGCAAATTCTTCCTAACTCCCGTGCGATGCACCTGTCTCCGTGGGAATTGTTACTGTTTTCAAATATGAACTGTTGTTTATTATATTTAACGTCCAGTCTTCTTGGGGTTGAGTAGTTCTAGTTCATTTGGCTTTTCCTTAGCCTCCAGCATTAGAAAGTCAGCTTTGTGACTCATCTCTAAAGGCTCTCCTGGTTCTGCATATTCGTGTTCTTTAAAACCCTGGGCGAGTTCTAATCTCCTGGAGCACAGAGTGTCATACAATGTCCCAGCCTCCATATGCACAAGAGGAAAATGACCTGCCCTGAAAAGGAACCGACTCTTCTTTACAGATAGGGACTTACGTTAGGAAAGGGATTTATCAGCCCAGCTGGCATGTGATTGGAGAGTAAATGGTAGTGCCTGAGCCTGAGCTCAAATTGAGATGGAACCAAAAATATCTCATCAGTGGATGATGTCCACTCAGTTATATTACTTGTGCCAGCCCAAAAACAGTGACTCAAAACTTCTCCGTGCCCCAAATTCCCTTATCGGTTATTTTTCCCGGTGTCTCTTTTGTAAACTACTTTCCTTTAAACTTAGATTATGTACAGTTAGTCTGTTTGAAATTCTTGATTTTTAATTTTATTAAAAATTTTTTTTAAACTAATGATGGTTAGCATTTTACTAAAAGTTTATGTCCACTAACGAGTATGCAAGATATATTTGCTATTTACTTTTTTGTAATGTTTTCTCATAAAAGGAAACACAAAATAGTACCTGCAGGAGACCCCTCACCCTGCCCGTGCTGTGCTCAGATGTCCGTAGCTGTCTCCAAGAGAGGGTTATTTTTATTAAACCGAGACACGTACTGACACAAAATTCATAAAATAATCTCCCTGCATGAGCACAAGTTGTATAACAACACAACCCATCTGGGGGTTTGGACTATATAGAAAAAAACTGATCGATTTGTCATGGGGTTTCAACAACAAAGGGTGAGGGGGAAGGTGTCCTCTCATATGTCTGTGAGTGAATATTTAATTTCCTTAGCCAACCGTTCCCTCCCCATGTCTAGGGTGATGTGAAAAGGGTGATACCACATCATTACCCTCTGGCTACGTGAACAACCACTAAATCCACAGTTTTCTGCCTCCCTTACCTACCTCAGTGTTTCTTCAGAGGTATCATCCATGAAATGAGCTGGCTTCATAGCAACCCCTGGAGAAGTGTAAGTGATTTTTTTTTTTTTTAATCTGACGGATACGTGTCTTCCTCAATTACATTGGCAGATACCAGCATGTTATTGTCTGACTTGAATATTAAATACCATCTGCATAAATTGTTATATCATATTGGCCACTCATATGAGGCTCTGGAACACCAGCCATTCAACACTATGTTCTAACCTGTCCCCAAGAAAAAGCTTCACCCCCCGCCTCGCCCTGCTATCAACATCATAGAAATCATGTTCGTAAGAGTTTCTTTCCAAGGAAAGTGCATTCATTCGCAATTTACTTTTCCCACTTATATTCATTGAATATATCAGTATGTGCCCGTCGGATGTTTTGATGAACACGAGATGTACAGAATTCTGGAATGAGTTGGTAAAAATCCAGTCAAGAGCATGGAATCTTGAGATTTTTGTTAACCCACAGCCTTGCCATGAGTCAATGACGATTTAAGGTGCTGACCTCACCCCCACCACGCCAGACTCCCACAGGTTCTTCCTTTACACGATCTAAGGGTGTAGGGACTCAGCCAGGAATCTCTCTGCTCCAGGGGACAGTGCATCAGAAGACTTTCTTAGGTGGCCCTTCCACCCAGTAACCCCGACGCTGAGGATCACGAAAACACACAGCCACCTCCGCCAGCAGCTAGAATGTAGGCTAACGTAATAACCATGGAGATCACGCCACAGTTGGGATTTTGTGGTTGGTGATGTTGGGTTGAGGTGGGTGTTGATTACTGTTGTTTTGCTTTGCTTTTTTCTCCCATAATGTTCACTTGGTGAATGAGTGTGGGGGCAGTTTGGTGACCATGACCTCAGGCATTCTGTCAGCTGATCCTCTGTTCTCCCGGCCTCTCATAAACTCCAGTGGTCTTAGAAATCAGCTCTTTCCTTGTCCCCCTTCCTCTGCCACCTCACAGCAAGAGGCTTCAGTGGCTTTATTATTAAGCAAGGAGGCTGGCAGGGCCAAAGCTAAGCTTTTAATGCATCTGGCACTGGGATCCTACACGTGTCTCCACCGACTTGCATGGGACGAGGGTCCCTTAGGGCCCAGACACTTTTGGACACATTTAGATACTAGGAGACTAAAACTGCAGAACAGACAAAAGCCAAACTAGAAAAGGGGACTTTAGGGCTCTGAACGAAAATTCAACTTGAGGGAAGAAGACAGATCCGTCGGTCTCAGCACTAATGGAAGGAGGGGCAGCGTGGTTCTGGAACCCATGTGGTAGTTCTGCCCCATGGGCGTGCATCCTCCACAGGTGGGCAACTGTGTGTGAAGAGCTGTACGAGCTCCTCTAGGAGGGACAAGGGGGCCATCTGGGAAAATTCCACATAGAGGAGAAGCCACTCCCAAAACGGGCGTGAGTTTCCATTGCTGGCTCGTTGCCAGCCCATCTCCACCTCCCTCCACCAGGGTGAGCTCACTCGTTCTCGTGGGTCCCACTACCACGTGCCTCCTGAATGCTCTCGAACCCTTTTTGCAGCCCACACTTGCCCTGTGTGCATCCACGTGTGTGCCCCGAACCTGCCCATCAGAAGGCACCACAGATTTTAACCTATTCAGACTGAACTCATTTTCCTATCCCTCCACACACCCCCACCCACGCCTGTGTTCCCTGTCCGCCGAGTAGTATGATGTTGTGAAAGACCAATAGAGCTTTTAAAAAACGTAGTTCCCTGCCAGGGAAAAATTCGTGCTTTTTTTTTTTTTTTTTTAATTTTTTTTTCAACATTTATTTATTTTTTGGGACAGAGAGAGACAGAGCATGAACGGGTGAGGAGCAGAGAGAGAGGGAGACACAGAATCAGAAACAGGCTCCAGGCTCTGAGCCATCAGCCCAGAGCCCGACGCGGGGCTCGAACTCACGGACCGCGAGATCGTGACCTGGCTGAAGTCGGACACTTAACTGACTGCGCCACCCAGGCGCCCCAATTCGTGCTTTTTAAGTGCTTTTTAAGTTGGGGCGCCTGGGTGGCTCAATCGGTTAAGCATCCCCCTCTTGATTTCAACTCAGGTCGTGATCTCGTGGGTTCTTGAGTTGACTCCTGCATCGGGCTCTGTGCCAAAGGATTCAGCTTGGAGTCTGCTTGGGATTCTCTCTCTGCCCCTGCCCCCACCTCTTGAAAGAAAGAAATAAACTTAAAAAGAAAAAAAAAAAAAGAAAAAGAAAAGAAAACTATTACTCTGGAATGGCCAAAGTGAATTTGGAAATCTGCCAACAGTTAAAAACAAGCCCCTTACAGAAGGTGGCTGCCTTTGTGGTGAGCACAGCATAACACTAGAATTGTCAAATCACTGTGTTGTGCGTCTGAAACTAACGTGACATTGCGTGTCAACTACTCTTCAATAAAAAGCAATAAAAAAAAAACTAGTGAGAAACCAGCCCCAGACTTCCGTTAGGTCATGGATGTCGCTCCAGGTGCTTGTCCTCTTTGGTTCAGAGTCAGTGGCGATGGAACACGGCTTTGATATTTCTTAGGCAAGTCCGGCTATTGCCAAGTAACAGCTTTTACAACTTCTACTGGGCCACCAAGCCAGGAAATCTGGGGTTGATATCCTGGTTGTCTCCGTCCTCATGCACACTGCCTCTTATCAAGCCTTGAGTGCCTCTTGTCCCGGATCCTCAAGGTGCGGCCAGAGGAGCAACATTCCCAGCATCACCCGGGAGCTTGTTGGAAAGGCAGAATCTCGAGCCCTGCCTCAGACCTGTGCAGTCAGGGTCAGCTTTTCGACAAGATCTCTAGTTGTGATTCATGGGCACATGTGTGTCCGAGAAGCACTGTCCTCACTCCTGTCCCCATGACCACGCGTCCGCAGCTCACCCTCCAGCTCCTTTAGACCTTCCTACAGTGTAGCTGTGACCAGTGCACCCTGAACGGTTTTATTTGTGTAACATCCTGCACCCTGGCCCCCCTTTGCTGAAATCTGTCCTTTCTGACCCTGGCTAAACATGAGAATCATGGGGATTGCTTTAAATATTTCTTTTTAATGTTTTCTCATTTTTTGAGAGAGAGAGACAGAGCACGAGCAGGAGAGGGGCAGAGAAAGAGGGAGACACAGAATCCAAAACAGGCTCCAGGCTCCGAGCTGTCAGCACAGAGCCTGACGCGGGGCTTGATTGAACTCACAGACTTCGAGATCATGACCTGAGCCGAAGTCAGATGCTTAACAGACTGAACCATCCCAGAGCCCCTTTCAAAAAATGTCAGTGCCCTTGCCCCAGTCACTGAAATTCTGATTCAGTGGAAATGAAGGTTTGGTCTAATGTTTAAATTCCCCTCACCTGATGTTAATGAGTAGCCATGAGAACCATTGAGCCAAAGATGAAGTTTTAATTCACTACGATGGCAGGTGAGTCTCTCTAGGGCTGAGCCTCTCGCTGGCTTTCTCTCTGTCACCATGCTCTGTCCCGTCATGCTGAATCCATAGTTGACGGCCCAAACCATTTGTTGGATGAATGAGTGTTTGCATCTCCTACACCGGGAATGGTGATCTGTGGAAAGAATGTGTATTCCCTGCATTCTGAGAAACGCAGAGGCTGCATTCGTGGGCGGAACGAGGGAATGATGGAAGATACGTTTTTCAATTTACGACAAAGCAAATGCCTCATTTAACAACAGCCAGGGACTGCAGACAGCCATGCGGGAATGCCCTTTATGGCCCCATGGATGATTCTACACAGTGACAGCTCTTCTCCTCCCAGACTGGCAGGCAAACAGGAAGCGATGGGTCTTGCTACCCAATCAAATATTTTCTGCTTTTTAATTGAGTGGCAACAGAGCCAACGGAGCTTTATTGGAAGGACTTGGTCCTAGAGATGAAAACAGAGACATTTTTTAGTTTGCAAATGGCGTTATTGTTTTTTCCATTTGCCAAAACATAAACATGCTTGTTTTTTTTCTGATTTTCCTTATATTCCTGACTGGCAGAGAGGCCATGGCTAACCATGCCTTTTACACAAAAATGACTGTTAAAAATTTGGTCTACTTCATGTTTTTAAAAGCCAATCAGAGGCATCGTGATACCGCATTTCTCCAGCATCTCTTTAACATCTGGACATGGCTTATGTGCCGTAATGCTGCAAGACGTCCGGAACCCTTAGTGCTGTCACTAACAAAACCATAACCATACTGCTGTTATCACACCCAACAGAATTATCCACAATTCCTTTGTACGTATCATCCGTTTCTCTCTTGAGCAAGCTCTCCAGGTTCTGTCTTTATTAACCTCACCCCCCACTCCCCCCCGCAAATCCTTGTGCCCTGCTCTGTCCATTCAGCCAGACCCTCTGGAAAAGTACTTCCTGGGAACACCCAGCTTCAAAAGAAGGGTGAGTCACATTGAAAGTACATCATCACGTCCATTCCTGCCTTCCACCCCATCTGTGTAGAAAAGTCATAACATTCTGATTTCTGGAAGATTAAGGCACCTGGTTTTTCTCTTAAAGGGGAAAAGCAATAGGTCAGCTCACTTCCTTCTTTCTCTATTTTTAAACAGCCTTTTCTCTAACAATTTCCTTTCCTGTTACACCATGCCCACATTTCTCCTTTCCTTCTCACTTACCCTCCTCCTCACCTACCAAAGACTACTCACATGGTACTCACGATACCAAGCTAACTCACAAACAGTTCTCTGGAAAACCTAGGCCTGATTTTCAGTAACCTGGATCAAGGGTTTTTTAAGCATTTGATTCTCAGTCTTAAACACAGTCTATTAATTATTCCATTAACAGTGATGAATCCCACTATGCCTCTTCCCCCTTAGGGTGAATTCACTCAGCTGAAGACAGGCTTTCCACTGAGACCCATTTAAGAGAAAAGGGCATTAACATTGAAATGGATTTTTAAATATAAAGTAACACTTATTTACTAACACCAAGTTAATTCTGTACAGGAATGCTCTGTGCATGGTTGAAAAGCCATTGCCACGAAAAGTCCGGAAGTGTTGGGACAACTGGAGGCGAATCCCAGAACATAGCTATAGCCTTATAGAAGCAAACACACAGTGTTTAGGACCCCACTACTGAATTCTGTTAACGTTTATTTAGCAATTTTCCATGCCTCAGTGAATCCTTAGAACAACCTACGAGGTAGGTATGATTATATCCATTTCACAGTAAGTGACTCACCCAGATTGCACAGCTAGCTGGCGACAGATATGCTCCAAAGCCCTGTATTTCCCGGCCAAATACCCAGGACTCTGGTTCTCACACACCCTGCTTGTCACTCTGAAGACAGTGCTTCGTTTCCCTTCTCATCTCCAAACTGCATTGTTCCCTGGTACCTCTGAAGAAACTTCTGGAAACATGACCCCATTCAATTGCATGCAGATGTTTATGTCTGTTTGCACTCATTTATTTTTCTGGGGAAAAAAGACTTTAGGTTAACAGAAAACAGAAAACTAAAAGTTAAGAACCACCTATTTATTTATTTATTTATTTATTTATTTATTATCTTTAGGTAATCTCTACACCCAACATGGGGCTCAAACTTACAAACCCAAGATCAAGAGTCACCATGCTCTACTGACTGAGCCAGCCAGGCACCCCAAGAACCACTCTTTGAAAACACTACAATTATTTTATTTACTTATTCACTTATTTATTTATTTAGAGAGAAAGAGAGAGAGAGAGAGAGAGAGAGAGAGAGAGAGAGAATGCAGGCAAGGGAGGGGCAGAGACAGAGGGAGGGAGAGAATCCCAAGCAAGCTTTGTGCTGTCAGCGCTAAGCCCAACGTGGGGCTTGATCTCACGAACCACAAGATCATGACCTGAGCAGAAATCAAGAGTTGGATGCTTAACTGACTGAGCCACCCAGGTGCCCCTTAAACCCTATAATTGTTTTAAACCTCTGGTTGTGCAATTGGCAGCCTCAACCTGTCACTCTCACAACTGTAGTACATGCACACACACATGCACATGTACACATACACAATATATCCCTACAGAATCCCCACGTCCTTAGTTTAATCGCCCTATATGACAAATATTCCTCTGACCTGAGAGGCATTTTCAAGACCAAACTTGGCACGGCTCATATAACAACTAAACACATCTAGGGGAGACCATTTTTCCTGGAACAGGATGCCTTTAGAAATGAAAACTCAGAGCAGTTGTTCAGGTGACAATTGTATTACTTCTTCAGTCTACTCAGAGGACAACAGTAATAGATACACAAATCCTTGGCTATAGATTCATTACTGACTCAACGAGCATTAATTAAGACACTTTTGCTTTCACAGCCTGTGAGATTTTTGCCATCAAAGGTATTTCATCAACCAGACTTATGTCCCAGAGAGAAAATAGCTGCCCACCTGAGAAGCTGGAGCGGCCGGGAAGGATGAGATTAAATTATCAGAACGCAGGCCAGTGAAAGAGTTATTGCAGGTGATAGCTGGACATCTGGGGGGGGGGGGGGGAATAAAATAACGACCCTCAAACTCCAGAATCCTGCAGCTTAAAAATATGCTTTGTAAACTGAAAATTTTAGTAGGTGAATTCACTGTTCTTATCTAAATTGATGGCCTCAAAAATCAAGAACACCTCAAAGAATACAGAGAAGAAAATTATGGGGGCAAGAGAAGAGGCTCGGAGAATAGATTAAGGAAACGACATGTGGAAAATTAATGTCTACACAGTCAGGGCATCTGTTACCAAGGTATGGTAAGTATCGCAGTTATGTTAGGAGCGAGATCAATACCAGCATTCTTATGAATGGGATGATAAACTGTCAACGACTTGCTTTCACATTCTCAAAACAAAAAGAAAAAACCCAAGCAGAATGAGGGAAGATGCAACTAGATGAAGTAAGAATGATAATATGTTGGTAATTGTTGAAACTGGATAACGGTGCAAGGGAATTCTTCATAGTGTTTTAAAAGAAGTCGAGTTAAAACAAACTGACAGAGAATGGTGGAAAATTGAGGGTGACAGCAGTATGGTAGACCACACGCTCTGAAGAGTCTGCTCCCACTGAAATGTAACTAGTTCCTTGGTAACTTACAACAAACAAAAGCTATCATGATAATGTATGTTGGACATACCAGAAAGTAAAGGAAATGTTCAAGAACCAGAAAGAAAAGAAAAAGAAGAACGAGGCCTTAATCTTGAGTTGGGAACATAAGCAATACACAGGTAAGTAGGAAGATTAATAACACATGGCAATCCAGTGAGGTAATCTTTTGAACTGATAGTGCTAGAACAATTTGATTTTCATATGTAAAATTATAAACAGGTACATAAGGCTGACCCTTCCCTCACACCATATACAAACGGAATTTAATCATGGGGGGGGGGGGGTTGGTGCCTGGGTGGCTCAGTGGTTAAGCCTCCGACTTCAGCTCAGGTCATGATCTGGTGGTTCATGAGTTCAAGCCCTAAGTCAGGCTCTGCACTGATAGCATGAAGCCTGCCTGGGATTCTCTCCCTCTCTCTCTCTCTCTCTTATTGCCCCTCCTCCACTCATGCTTTCTTTCTCTCTCTCTCAAAATAAAATAAGCTTAAGAAAAAAAGAAAGTGAATCAAAGACTGCCCTGAAATTTTTAAAGAGATCAAGATTGGACTTGATATTCTCTTTTACAGGTCGCAGGCCCTTTTTATCACCTCCCAGGATGAATTCCTGATGCAAAACCTAATCGGAAGCTAACACAACGACTTAAGGCCTTTTTATCCCTAATTATCACCACTAACCACCAACTGTCCCTCATGATAAAAAGCATTTTTATATCATTCCTATCACTGGGGTCCTACATCCTACATCCTGTAGTCATTACAGCTATTTTCTAAATAATCCCAGATCTACCCCCTTCCAGTCACACAAGAGAAGTGCACTTCCTGTCTCCCTTGCAGCTCATTGGTTGCCACGTGAATAGGTCCCGCCAAGGAGTTGTGAGCAAAAGAGATGTGCGTCACTTCCGGTTTAAATGTTAATTACAGTGCAACCAGCAACCTCTAGGGTAGGAGCAGCTCCATCAACCCGGGTGTTTGTGTGAGTACCGTGAGCGGGGGCCCAGACGGCCAGCGATGGACACAGAGCGAGAACAAGGAACAGACCTTTGCTGTTCTGAACGGCTGAAACCTCAGGGTTGCTTGCTACCACACTGTAACCTGGCCCATTTCAATTAACACCACCCCTGGGCGGAGGAGTTGTCGTTTTAAATCACTTCGGAATTTCATTCATTCCTTTATTCCTTTATCTACCGAGGCTCTCCTCTGAACTTGGAATTGGACTAACTCTGGGGAAATAGCAGCCCAGAGGGCACACATGGTCCTTTGCCTAGGTCTGTGGCTGCAGGTAGAAAAATGTGGGGGAAATAAAAACTTTATTCACTTAAGTAGAAAGTGGCTTGTCAGCTAGCCTCTGTGAGGTCTGTTTCCTCATCTGTAAAATGCACACAATACCTACCCTGCAAGGTTTTTATAGAGGTTGGCAGCAATGCCTGGTCCCTGAAGAGGAAACTAAACAACAGCTATAAATATTTTATTTCACATTTCATAAAAAATTACTTTGGGCAAACAATGAAAAGGTAGCAGAAAATAAGAATTTAAATCCTCTGAGTACCATTTTCACATTATTGCCATTTTCACATGATTCTTTATTCTAGGGTATCTTGGGGTGTGTGTGTGTGTGTGTGTTTATTTTTAATTTAGTGATTGGCCTTCCAGCCCTAACTGGAACTGGTTCCAGGATCAAGTAGCAAGTAGCTTGGGTTTCCTTGGAGATGAAAGGCCTCAGAGAGGGTTCTGTGTTTCCATGGGCCCCGCTTGCTAAGGACAAGTACCACCTTCCCACAAGCCCTCAAGAATACCTGTGTGAAAGTGAACCTCTGATGTACTGGGATCTTTTCTGTATTTGGATCACCCGAAAGGCGGGAGAGGCAGGGCGAGAAGAGACGCCCGCAGAGAACAGGTTGCATGGAGGGATTAGAGATAGTGGAAGGTACCCATGTGGCCTACATGATCATTTTCATCGGTATGAATGAATGTGTCTGCATGAGTGGGCGTCCGTGACTCAGGCCAGGTCTGAGTGGCTGAGGATGCACATGATTTCGAAGCCATCCCCAACTTCCTCGGTGTCAAACAGAAATTGAGAAGAGGCACATGAGGAAGTTTTCTTGAGATAATCATCATCGCCATCTCGAAACAGTCCCTCGACCCTCCCGGCAAGAGTGATGACATTTGGACCGTCTAGAAAACATGCAAAATAGCCGAACATTTGCTTAATCTTTACGAGGTGAGCAGCGATGGAAAAACAAATTCAGTACTCCTACCCTGGGGAGCTAATCAAAGCCAGAGAGCTGTTGACTGACAAGCCTGAGGAATGGGCAGGTCTTAGGGTGTGAGGACAATGTTCAGGGACATGTTGGATTTGGGAAGCCAATGGAGGTGGTGAATATGTGGTCAGACGTGCGAATGTAAGCCAAAGTGAAAATGTTGGGGCTGACGATACATATTTGGGAGTCACCCTTACATGAATAATAATTGAAACCTTGAAAGTGATTAAAAATAGTCCAGATTCTAGGGGCACCTGGGTGGCTCAGTCGGTTAAGCAACAGACGGCGGCTCAGGTCATGATCTCACGGGCCGTGAGTTCGAGCCCTGCGTCGGGCTCTGTGCTGACAGCTCAGAGCCTGGAGCCTGCTTTGGATTCTGTGTCTCCTTCTCTCTCTGGCCCTCCTGCTCATGCTCCGTGTCTCTGTCTTTTTCAAAAATAAATAAACATTAAAAAAAAAAGTAAAAAAAAAGACTGTCAAAGTCATGAAAAAAAATAATAACCCAGATTCTAGACAATGAAGGCAGAAGAGATAACAGGATGGTGTGAAAACCACGATTGCTAAGAACATCAGGCCTTCTCTACGGTGCCTCTAGAAATGAGCAAAATAAAGAGGAACATTGGGTTGGTCCCTGTCTTTTGCTTCAGCCATTAAAGCCTCAAAGTGCCAGTTCTTCCTAAGCGGTGTAACATAAAAATTAAAAGCACGGGGTTTTCGAATCAGGTAGTTTGAGATTTGAATCATTGAATCATTTCCAAAATGTACTACATGTGTGACCTTGAGTAAGTTAATCTTTGAGTTTTGGTTTCTTCAGCTGTAAAATATGATAATATCTACAACAAATAGCTGTTTGTTAGAGAGTTACATTATATATATATATATATATATATATATACACACACACACACCATATATATATACATATACAATACATATATACATATAAATATACATATACATATAACTATATATGTATGTATATATATATATGTGTGTGTATATATATATATATATATATACACAACAAATATCAGCACTCCCTCCTCCATGGTATAGAATCTTTGCTAGAAAGTGGTTGTCCGGCCAGAGACTGTATTTCCCAGGCTCCCTTGCAGGTAGGTGGCCACGTGACTGAGTTCTGGCCAGGAGAATGTGAGCAGAACAGACAGCACAAACTCCCAGGTCCGGCCCAAAAGACCCTGCCATTCAGGGCTCCTCCATTTTTTTTTCTCTTTCCAATGGATAGAGTGTCAGTCTTGGGTCCCAGACTTATGATGTGGAGGAGGGTTATCCTGCTGAACTATTCTATCACCCACTTGTTCTATGAGCAAGAAATAAATTTTGAATGTGTTAGAACCATTACATACTTGGGAGTCTATTTGTTACGGCAGGTACAAGTAGCAAATAACCAATAAGGTAGCAGTTAGCCTATTCTAATGGGTTTTATTTTTCAGTGACATGGCTCCTGAGAGTCAAGCATGTATCTAAGAGGTACTGATAAATAATAGTATCATTATAGTGCCTTCAGGCCCCACGTCTGTTCTTGTTAGGGCACTAAATACCCAGAGATGTATACTCTAATCTTTTTGGAAGGGAGAGAAGAAGTTGATAATGTTAGGGTTAGCTATACAAGCTTTTAATAACACACCATAAGAAACAGGGTAGGTTCTGAAAGAGGGCAGGGCACAGGTTGAAGTTTGCAGACATGTGGTCAGTAAGAAATTTCTTGTGGCAATGTGCTGGAGGGACTCTTAAAAACACAGGTGTCAGGAGGCGCCTGACTGGCTCCGTCGGTGGAGCATGTGACCCTTGATCTTGGGGTTGTGAGTTTGAACCTCATGCTGGGTGTAGAGATTAGTTAAAAATAAAATCTTGGAAGACAAAAACAAAAAACAAAACAAAACCCAGAGATGTCAAATATTCATTTTTACATTGCTTAAATGTAAACCTCCTTTTCTCAAAACTTAAACAAGTTTAAGCATAAGAGACTCTTAAATACAGAGAACAAACTGAGGGTTGCTGGAGGGGAGGTAGGCAGGGGGATGGGCTAAATGGGTGATGGGTACTAAGGAGGGCACTTGTTGGGATGAGCACTGGGCGTTATGTGTAAGTGATGAATCACTGGGTTCCTCTCCTGAAACCAATATTACATGGTATGTTAACCAACTTCAATTTAAATAAAGAAACTAAAAAATAAAATAAATTTTAAAGGAAAAAAAAACAAAACACCAAAAAACAAGTTTGATATGCACACACACACACACACACACACACACACACCCTACATCTCTATATTATACATCTCTAAAAGTAGCACAGTTTTTTGTAAAGATATGGCTGAAAAGCTTTGGGAAAGCCAAAACCTGGTTATGGCTTAGATATCTCAAAGAGGCACTTAGTGAAATAGGAGTCTAACTAGAAAGACTAATTAACTACATTGTGCTCAGAAGGAAGGGTAATGGTAATCGTGAAACCTTAGTGGGGCAGGAGGGTGGAGGGGAGAGAGTTAAAAAAAAAAACAAAGAAAGAAGGGTCAGACTTTGCCAGTGTTTATCAGTGTCCTGGAAGAAATCCACCGAGTCTGGTCAACAAGACCATTCCATTCAGAAGAGAGTTCTACTCCATTGGAAGAGATGGATATTTTATTAGAGCAGTCCATGCTAAAAACAGCCCTTAAATCATTTATTTCAGCAGTTGTAGCAAGAGATGGTAAGCAACAGATATGTCCATCAAATTATGGTATGTCCATACAATGGAAAAATCAGCCATCTTGGAAAGATATCCAAGGTATAATGTTAAGTGAGAAAACCAGGCTTATGATGGTGCGTCTAGAGTACTACCAGAAGTTCATATACGAGTGAAAGAAATACAGAAACACATATGTCTCTACACATATAGAATATGTCTCAAAGGAAGCACAGATATTGGTAGGGATTGATTGAACTGGGAACATACGTGGGAATGTGATTCTGCTTTCACTGCATCTTCTTTTTTTATTTGAATTTTTTAACATGTGCATGTTTATTATTATTATTATTATTATTATCCAAGAATAATAGTAAGTAGTAAATAAAAAGACAGAACAGCAGATCATCTGAAAAGCTGTTTTGTTTTGTTTTACTTTCGCAAATCTGCTGCACACACAAGAACAATGAAGGGGTAGCTAAAATTGGATGTACATTCTAAATTCACTCTTTTCCCTCTAATTCTAGCTGTATCAAGGCCCTTCTTAGAATTATAATTGGCTTCTCATATACACAAGTCTACAGAGAGAAAACGACCTGCCCAGTGAGTAAGCTGTCCTCTGGTCCCCTCATGGTTATATTTCTTACTCTAATTCAAACATCTACTCTTGGGAGTTTGAGTATAATAATTGTGTTCCTGTATGTCTAATCAGAACACCTGCATCTGAAACTCCAACCAGAAGACCAGATCTGGTAAGGGGATCTGCCCCAGAGACTGGCAGCTGGTCAGTCCGAAACCCTCCATTCACTAAGTGGGTGGCTAATGCCCGGAGCAGAGGACGAGCAGTTTGCCCAAGTGGCCCCATGCCTATGTCAGCCACACTCCCCGCCTCCACTCCTCAAGTTCCTTCTGCCTGCCTTTCATCCAGCCCTCTATCCCATGGAACCCATGCCATTTCTGGGAGGACAGGGAAGAATGCGGATTTTTCTCACCAGGCAATGGTTCTGTAAACTCATTCGGGGGCTAAAATATTAGCAGAGGATGTGTTATGAACCAAAATAGACAAAATAACAACAAAATGAAGCCAGGTCTATCTAAAGACTGTGTCATTAAAAATGATTTCATCCCCCCCTGGGCTCCGGAGACGTGATTTACAGGAGGCAGTCAGCCTACCCAGGTGGTGAGAACTCATTTTTAATAAATGATAGCGAGTAGGTTTATCCCGACCTGTGACTATGAGTCACCGTATTTGAAGCTGTTTGACAAACACCATCAGAAACAGATGACCTTGTCCAGGGGACTTTTCTTTTCAGGGAAACTAAGTGCGTTTCCTGAGAATGCTGCTACTGAAGGTCTCACGTCAGATCAGCGAGAGAGACGTGGGCCTCTGTGGACCAGACCGCGTGGTCACCAGGGTCCCCTTCTCCTCCAGACGTCTGTGGTTCTGCGTGCTCGGAAACCTGGTAGGAGGAACAGCATGTACTTCCGAGTAAAACGAACCGTGGTGGGAGAGGGGGCGACGTTACTTTTCGGGGAAAAAAACGACAGGCTTGTGATCCCTGCCGTCACTGATCATAGTGCAAGTTAATGACAGACCGAAAGCTCAGCAACCGTTTGTTACTTGAAATTCCCCGTCACTGTGATTGAGCACCTTTCCCAGTGTGAAATGAGGAGACTATTCACAGGCGCACAGGTACCTGTGATGTGTGGGGCTGTGGGCCAGGGACAGGAAGGAGGGATTCTCTGTGAATCCCAACAGAGGTAGGAGTGATGGGGACACTGTACTCTCAGAGGACCAATGTCACCCCTTTGATGGACTCTTGCCTTCCACAGTCTGGCAGCCACATGAAAGCAGCTGCGGGACGGCTTCCCAGAGGCAGTAACAGCCGGCTGCAACCCCTTTCTCTTGACTTCTCCCTATTTCTTCCACTTTTTTCCTTCTTACTTGAAGGTACCATTCTATCATCGAATAGGAATTTTTGAGAGAGAGAGAGAGAGAGAGAGAGAGAAAGAGGGAGAGTGCCAGCAAGGAGAGGGCAGAGGGAAAGAGAGAGTCTCAAGGAGGCTCCGTGCTGAGCCTCCAACATGAGGCTCCATCCATGACCCTGGGATCATGACCTGAGCCGACCTCAAGAGTCGGAAACTCAAACAACTGAGCCACCAAGTCACCCCGGTAAATTTGTTTTTAAAGGCAAGAAGAAACAGTTGTTTGGGATCAGAGATAAATAGGAGTGGCACTTTCTTGCTCAGGTAGGAGAGGAAGGGATGAGAGGATGGGAAAGGTTAGAATCTGATTGAGAAGCCAGAGTCTCAATCCCAAAGAAAAAGATAAAGCGTGGAGGGCGGAGGCTTCTTGTGATGTCACAACCGAAAATCTCGAAAGACGTCTG
>NW_024412412.1:26934190-27028190 GCF_014898765.1 Herpailurus yagouaroundi | reverse complement strand
CCCCCCCCCCCAGTCCAAAGCAGAGCAACCTAAAAGCCTTTTTACTTCCAGTCTTTGTTTTGTTTTCATTTTGGGCCACACTGATGCAGTGAACATTTGTGTGGGCACACGCATGCGTGTTTGCTTATATAAACAAGAAAAGTCTCTGGGAAAATACACAAGAAACATAACCTCATTTGCTTCCAGAAGGGAACTCCTTGTACATTGAATGAGGTGGCTATATTACCTATTCAAGCTATACATCAATAAAATATGTAGACAACAGAGTGTTTCTTAACTAATGGGTATAAGAAAACAGTGATTCCTGGGGCACCTGGGTGGCTCAGTCAGGAAAGTGTCTGACTTCAGCTCAGGTCATGATCTCAGAGTTGGTGAGTTCGAGCCCCACATTAGGCTCTGTGCCAACAGCTCAGAGCCTGGAGCCTGCTTTGGATCCTGTGTCTCCCTCTCTCTCTGCTCCTCCCCCACTCAAGCTCTGTCTCTGTCTCACTGTCTCTCTCTCTCAAAGATAATTTTTAAAAAACATTAAAAAAAAAAAAAGAAAACAGTGATTCCCATCTGAAAAGTAATGAGTATTATGTTATAGGAAATTGAACCTATCAGCAAATGAAACACTTCTAGATAAGAGTCACAGTAGGACATTCCACAATCAGATACACACACACACACACCATTTTCAATACATGACAGGGTAAAGAGGTTGTAGTTTTGAGACTCAAGAATATATAAATCTTTAACATTTCTATCTTAGTAATTGTAAAAGTAACACATGCCAGATGTAGACGATACTGAAAAAATATTTTTAAAAATAAAATTATACTTACTCCCACAGTCAGAATTAACTACCTCAAATACTTGCCCTGCCTAGAGGAAGCACAGTCAAGATACAAGACCACTTTTTGGTCCTATCTGACAAAACCACAATGTAGAATTGGCCCAGAGGGAGAAATCCCTTAAAAAAAATTGCCAACCCAAATCCATAGCTTGATGTTTTGAATATTTTCCATTTTAAGTCTTTGGACAAATAAGGCAATATTTTTTTCCCCTCTCTCTCTCTCGAGGTCATCAAATATCTGATTCCTGCAGTATGGAAGATTCTCTAGGATTCCTCCAGGAAAGATTCTGGCTTTCCCCAATCTGGATGCACTAAGGTTTTTTCCCCCAGAAAAGGGGAGGTGGGCTACCATCAACCACGCTTCTCCGTGGCCCCCCAATGACAGAGACGTGTTAACCTAGGTCAGCTCCAACCCTTTGCCACCCCTTTGGCATCCACCCAACAGTCCCCCCAAAGAAATAAAATTCAGTTTGTTTGCTTCATTATATGCCTTAAGTTAAACTCCCCTTGGAGGGCTAACATGAAACAAATCCTGAGGTGCCGCAAGCGGAAGCAATGGGAGGCGTGTCGTTTAACACTGTTTAGAGGTATAAGTCCCTCAGTGTGTCACATGAGCAAGTCCCACATCATGTGCACATCAGACTCACTTTCCTGCTCATTGCATGTGATAGAGCACTGCAATTAAAAGCAGGACTTTGGAGTCAACCAGACCAGGAGCCACTGACTGGTACTGCTGATTACTTAATGGGGACTTTGGACTGCATTTTTATCCTCTTAGGTCTCTATTTCCTTATCTATGAAATCAGGATAATACCTTCTTCATGGAATCTTTGTGAGGGTTCAATGAAAAAGCTATTAAAAATTAACCCAATGCATGAGGCACGGCACACACTGAGTCAGTATTATCTGCTCCCATTGTTCACATAGCGTGGAAACAAGAGTGCCTGTCTCACAGGTGAGTCAGCATTGCTCATGGTTTCCTGTCCCTTTCTGCTGTTGCCGGCCTCTGACACTTGTTCTAGTCCGTGGGAATAGAGGAAAAAATCAATTCAATCCCTTGTATCTGGTTTACTTGATCAGGTTCATACAGTTGAGTGTAATTGGGTTTGAAAACGTCTCTGAATATCAAATGTCTCTGCGAGCTTTGGTGTCATTTCCTAGCAATAACCGAGAGCCAGTTAATTTTTCATTATTTCATACGTGTTTCCCCAAATTCTCATATTCTATTTTTCTGGGTTCTAGAGCCCTTGACTTTTCAGGAACCATAGAAGGAACAACTGATGTCTTGGGTTCCATCTAGTTTCATCCCCACCACCCCCACACCCCACCCTGTATGACTGAGCAAACAAGACATCGTCAGAAAGGAATGGATTTTCCCATTTAGGATTCAACCCCGATCACAGGTGAGCTGTCTCTAAGGAAACTCCAAACAATAAAAAGATGGCTTCCAATGGTTTTTCCTAAAATCCCAAAAAGTCTGGGAAGCTTGGCAAAGAGGTTTCAAAATCCTATCGGTCCCACGTAAAACACGGAGAGTCCGCTGCCATCAGCTTCCGGCTTCCCCAGACAAGAAGAGAGCATCCCGGCAGCTCAAGGACCCAGCAAGTGACTTCAGGGGACTCTGGAGTGCCCAACCACTCTTTTCCAGATCATTGTGTGACCGGTCACAAGGTCACAGAATTTGGAATTTTTTTTACGTAACAAACAAGGCACATTTCCTATATCCCACAGCAGTGACAAATGTCAGCATATAAGGCACTTGTGTTCAAAACGAACACTTTCCCACCAAAATAAAGATAGAGCCATGTAGATTGGCTTAATTCCAACTTGCTTGATACGTTCTGTAAATTCCTCCAGTGTGTTCCTAAAAGGAGACTATGAGAATACGTCTTGTGCTCCCACGGCTTTTCCCCTTTACCCCCATTCCACTCTTACCATTCTCACCCCACCCTTACCAAATAACAATAACTAAAAAAAAATTAATAAATAAATAAGATGCCTTGCATCTGTGTGCTAGGTTTTCCTAAAAGTGGGCCGCATCCTGTTTCTCTTATGAGTAGGGAAACCAGGACGAGGGAACACAGACCGTTCATACAAGGCACTATTGTATTGTAATGAATAAAACAAGAACTATGGGGCCAAAAGAAAGTTCTACCCCCAGCCTCTCAACATTGAGGAAATGAAGAAGGAAGAAGAGGAACCCAAAACCCCGCTCCCGGACGTCTAAGTCTAGTGAATAGTGGCTTTTTCATCTAAATTAGGCAGAATCTAGAAGCTAGGGGTCAGGCACCTATAGGACAGTTGCTGAGAAGGCAAGGTGGTGGATGGAGAAGGGAGGGCTGGGTGAGTGGGCACTGGCTGTCAGGAGAGGGTAATTTATATCCGAAGGTAGGACGACCGTACCTCCCGGTTTGCCTGACGTCATCACGTTTCACTGTGATCACTGTAGCACTAGTTCAAGGAGAAGGCGCATCTCCTTTCACTCTCCAAACTGTCCTTGTTGGGACGCTAAGTTTTACATTCACCCTACCACCGAGAGACATCATAAAGCCGCTAAATGTCCCACAAGGGACGATAAGGAAGGCTCGTTTTGGTTTGGTAGGGACAAAATCTGGGTGAGTTGATTGAGGTTCCACAGAGGATGTTGTGGAAAATAAATATCGATAGAGAAGGGTTAATACCGCACAGAGGGGAGCCCAGGGCACTACTGTCCCTCAGGGACATTACAGCATGTTGCCACCCTCTGTCCTTCGAACTCCCTGCGTATTTTGTACTTGCACCCTTGTTTGTCTTTTATAACATTCCGTCTTATCCTATAGCTGTGTGCCAGTCATACGTACGGACTATCTCTTCTACTCACAGGTAAATTCCTCAAGGTAGAGGTGATGCCTTTGTTTCCTCTTCATTTCCTCACCCAGTGACAGGAAGTCACGGTGAGAAGAAGAGGTTGGTATACAGAGAGAAGTAATAAATTCTTATATCTCCAATTAGCAGGTGGTAATTGAGGGGGCGCCTGGGTGGCTCAGTCGGTCGAGCGGCGGACTTTAGCTCCGGTCATGATCTCGCGGTCTGTGAGCTCGAGCCCGCGTCGGGCTCTGCGCTGCCAGCTCGGGCCTGGAACCTGCTTCCCATTCTGTGTCTCCCTCTCTCTGCCCCTCCCCTCCTTGCTCTCTGTCTCTCTCTTTCTCTGTCAAATAAATAATAAATAAACATTAAAAAAAAAAAAGATGGTAATTGAGGCTGCCAGCTGCCCACCAACATCCATTTCATCCTGACATCTGGGCACATAGCTGACCACATTACCCAGACTCCTTTGCAGTCAGGATTACCCTGTGACTAAGTTCTCCCTCAACAGAATGTGAATAGAAATGGTGTGTGTCACTTCTCGGTTTGAGCCTGAAAAAGTGGTGGTGCCTCCTCTGTATTCTTTTGTTCTTCCTACCAGAAAACCCACCCACCATTCAAGCTTCGGCAGGGTGGCAATTATAAGACCCCAGCTGATGGTGTAAAAGAGTAGTGGAAGGAAACTTGGTCCCGGGGAGTTTGTGTGGGGGAGAACTGTCCGCCAAACCAGAATGTTCCCTTGGATTGTTATGTGAGAGAAAAATCACTTCTATCTTCTTTAACCACTGACCTGTCACTATGCCTGTATTATTATAGTGAGACCTGACCCAACTAATAGACCCAACCACTAAGTTGGGGATCTTTACTACTTTGCTTGTGCCTGACAGAAAATGGCAGCAACAAGTATTTGTTAAACTAATGAATAAAATCACCCCCCCCCAAATATGAATGACAGAAAATTTGCCAATAAGACTCAAAGGTTCGTCCTAGATACCACTAGAAAATGGCTTATCTATTACGGAAATATCTCTGTATACATTATGAACTTAGAATAGCAGCCTGCTGTGAAATTAAAGGTACAAGACAATGTTGAGTCTTGAAGGGAAAAATTAGAATGCATGAATCAGGCAGTTCTTCTCTGGTGCTAGCAATGAAAGACAGTCCCTGACCAAGTCTGCTTAGTATATGTGCCTCTTCAGAGAAGAAAATGGCTGATTAACCTGGCACAGATTAATTGAAAACATGTTAAGATTATCCAACTCCTTTTGCTCTGCTTCTGATTTCGTGAGGCCACTGTGTGGTATTCTTTGATTTCATAAGCAAATGTTCCTATTCGAAGAAAAAAAACATGAAGCACTCATTCATCAGTTTATACGGACTCAATTGTTATCTGTATCCATGTAGCATTCAGTATCAGCTAGGTTATGCTGCCATAACAAACACTCCCCAGTCTAAGTGCTATGTAAGAACAAAAGTTTATTTATTGCCCTGGTTTCCATGCCCATCATGGGTTTACAGGTGGATTCTGCTCATTGTATGATTCAAGGATCTAGAAAGATAGAGTACCTCCTACCTAAATGTTGTCAGTCACTGCCACAAGGTAAAAAAGAGGGCTGTGGAGGGTCTTAAACTAGCAATTAAATGTTCCAGCTAAAGTGACAACTGGCCTTGTTTAACTCTGAAAGTCCCACATCCTGGGAAACCTCTTAGTCTCAGTCCCATCGGTAAGGTTCGTCACAGTCCTAGCTGAGAAGTGACACATCTCGTTGTTATTCACAACTCAAGGTCGAGAACCAGTCACATGGCTTCTCCTGACCACATGGCGGGCTGGGGGGGGGGCAGGAGGGGGGAGGGTGGGCAGGGAAGTACAACCCGTAAGTGTGACCAGAAGCGGGAAGAACCAGAAATATTTGCCAGCCAGCATTAGCATAATCCCTTATCATAAATTGGTATTCTTATTTATAAATCATTCTCTCGTGAGTTTTTTTTTTTTCCTCCTTGCTTTTGATTCTATGGGAACTTGTTTATATAAGTAAATTCTGAATTTGGCTCAGTGTGTCGAATCCCCACCTCTATGCTGAGTTACACAGGCTCTGTAGAGACAAATAAGCTATAAGCCTTGCCCTCCAAAAGTTTAAAATCATTAGGGGACATAAGATACCAACATTATAACCTAAGGTAGAAACAGAAGATTATAAAAAGGGCTGCGGGGGGGGGGGGCATTAAGAATAGGAAGAATCCTACCTAGCTAAGAAGACATTCTGAAGAGGAATCCAAGAAGAGTATTACCCCACAGTAATATTCCCTCCATTTTTCTTCATCAGGTGATAGTAGCCATTAAAACCCATCTGCCTAAGGGCACCCGGGTGGATCCGTTGGTTAAGTGTCCAACTTCCGCTCAGGTCATGATCTCATGGTTTGTGGGTTCGAGCCCCATGTCGGGCTCTGCACTGACAGCTCAGAGCCTGGAGCCTGCTTCGGATTCTGTCTCCTTCTCTCTCTGCCCCTACCCCATTCTCTCTCTCTCTCCCTCTCTCTCAAAAATAAATAAACATTTAAAAAAATTATAAAACCTATCCGCCTTGAATGAGTTGAAAAACCATTCCCAACCTGTTTGTATGGAAAATGAAGAAAATATTTTGCCTTGAGAAATGCTTGACATTTTCCTTTTCCTAGCTGTGATCCATGCGGCCTGAGAAAAGCCAGTGTCAAACATACTATTTTGGTCCACCTAATCCCAATGCTGAAAAAAATAGTCACATCAAGTCAAGGAGAGAGATTTAACCACAAGTTGTGTTCAAATGGGATTCCATTCAGTTTCGTGGTGGCGAGACAGTCTTGCCTGCTCTACAGGGTTTATGGGTTATTTCACAAATGCTATCCTTCAAAGCCCTGTGAGCTTCCTCCATGTGATTACAGTCACCACGAAGTTCTATGATTGAAAACTCCCCTTTGCCTAGGATTTATTTAGATATTCCTCTGACACACTCTCGCTAACTCTGTAGCTCCGGTGGGAATTGTACAGGGAAATTTACTCATAAGTCACAAAAGCAAGCTAATATGACAAGCGGAGAAGAGCCATCTGGCAAATTGTTTGTAAAACACTTTCCTCGTGTTTGTTAAATCCTGTTTCCTTGTAAGTCACTTACCGGGAGACCGAGCGCACACAGCTGAACCAATTCTAAACGTCCCCCAAAGCTTTCTCGGGGAGGATCCAAAGCAAGAAAATAGTTAAAGCCTTCCAGGTATAAAATGCAGACTTAAAAAGAAAGACTTAGATCCTTTTAGTGTTAGGCTACTTAATTATGGTATTAGGAAAGAGATGCAGGCCTTACGAAACAGACTCAGAAGCTTCTAGAACTTCCAATAACTGATGTTAAAAGCAGCCTTTGGTAGGTTAAAGTGCCAGACTGCTTCCTTGGAGTTTGCAAGAGGTTGAGAAGAAGGGGAGAGAGAAGAGGACGGACACACACACACACACACACACACACAGTTCCCTCAGACTTACAGGGCCCAGCCAGGGTTCTAAGACGGTCAGCCACACAGCACTGCATTCCGCCCAGGAGCCGAGGTATGAAAACAAAAAGGCCTCAGACTCTCAAGCCGCTGATAGCGGGTAGGGAGCAGAAACCATCAGACAAAATCCAATCGAGCCCAGCAGAGCCTTTTAACTAATGAAGCTCCGACCCATTTCATTTCAAAACACAGCTTACACCTCTAGTTATTCTCTTTAGGCCCAGGGACTATGAAATGCTGACAGACTTTAAATGGGCCTTGGATTAGCATCTGATAATTAGCAATCTTAGTTCGCACTTTGGTGTGTGTTCACAGCTTGATTAGCAAAGGCCACATTGACCCTTGGGGTTTGGAACAGCAAAGCTGAGCTTCAACCCCTGTCTCCCTGCCCCCTCCCCACCTCCACCTCGCTCCCTCCTGCCACCAGAAACACAGGTGTGGCCCCTGCCCAGCCCGGCCTCAGCTGCTCTGACTGCTCAGCAGCTGACAGTGTGGGCCGGCCCGGGTGTAGACAGCTGTTGTCACTGGGGTTCCTACCGAGGGATAGATGCCAGAGGTAGAGACCTGCAAAATGGTTCATATTAGTTTGAGTAAACCGAGGCGATGTCAGATGAAAAATTTACAAAACAGGAGTCTCCAGCCTGAAGTGAAGGAAGGGTTTTAGGAGAGCCCCCTGTTTCCATGGTCCCCTACGTGTGGGAGGTGTCTTCCCCCGCCCCCCCCCCCCCCCCCCCCCAGTGCTCGCTGACTCTCCGTGAATTCACCCCACTCCGGGGTGAGTGATGGCGACCCTCATGAATCCACTTGTGGCGGGAAAGAGATAGGAAAAGGTGCTGGTTATATCCTAAAGTGCCTGCTGTCCCAGGCTCGTGGGGGTGAGGGGAGGCGAGTCTGGTTTAGAGTCTCGTGTCGGGGATTATAGATTTTTCTACTTTACTTCCTCCATCTCCCAAGCGGGGATGGTCACGGTCAACCCCACCTCTCCTGCTGGCCCTTACTGCCTCCACAACCTTAGCTTTGCCGTACTTTGGAGAAGAATTTGTTGGTTTTTAAGGAAAGAGATCTACAAATATGATAAACTGGAAGAATTGGGACAGTGTTGTTTCGAATAAAGTTATCAAGTCCTAGACGTGTCTACAGTGGCTTCTCGAGACCACGTGATTTCTACCATTTATGTTCAGAAGTCAATTTTCTGACGGCACTTGTCAATTTTCTAATTACCCATGTTAGTCAGGACTAGACCCAGTCTGATGACATGAAGCCTTACTGTACTGAGTCCGAGTGGTGCTTCAACTTACTTTCAGAGCAAAGACACGTCACCCCTATTATCTTCTCAAGAGCCATCTGAGTGGAAGAGACTGAACAGAAACCCAGGTATGCTCTGTCTTACAGGAGTGCTGTAGACTCAGGTCTGCTGTGTATTCAACGTTGACATTTTCACCAGCCTCCCACGGAGATTTTCCGGGCCATTTCCCCATCCACAGCGTCAAATTCCATTTCCGTGCATTCCCTGGAGCTGCTGAGCGACTTTGAAGGTCAAAAGCCTTTTTTGCCCTCTGTGCCCTCTCTGCCTTGACCCCCCTGGTCAGGTTGAAAGAGTGAGCAGATGGGGCACCTGGGTGGCTCGGTTGCTAAGTGTCCAACTTAAGCTCAGGTCATGATCTCGTGGTTCGTGAGTTTGAGCCCCGAGTCGGGCTCTGTGCTGACAGCTCGGAGCCTGGAGCCTGCTTCGGATTCTGTGTCCCGTCCCCCCTCCCACCCTTCCTCTGATGGTGCTGTCTCTCTCTGCCTCTCAGAACTAAATAAACGTTAATAAATAAAGAAAAGAAAAAGGAGAAACAGAAAAGAGCAAGCAGATAGAAGCAGGAACAGAAAGGAAACAAGATCTCTCTGGTGGGTCTTTCCCTGGTCCCAAATGTGCCTCCCACCCCTCCCCTGTCCACCGTGTCCAGTCCCAGATTATCAGGTCCCTACGTGGGGTTTGAAGAGGTGAGACAGAACAATGACAAGCAGAACAGGGAGGAGGACAAGACCGGAGATAGTTGACCTAAGAGACAGTCACACGGGAAATCAGAATAGTTGATCAGCACAGGTGCTTCTTTGTTCCTGGAATTTGAAGAAGAAAATTCAGATCACAGCGTTCCCCACGCAAATCACGCCATGGAGTTTGGAAAGCAATGGGTGTGTTGAGAGAAAAGGGTTAACTCAGGAAAAGAAGGCACAGTGACAGGAACCTGGTGTAGCCTGTACAGGGGCTTTAAGAAGACAATTTTTTTTTTTAAGTTTATTTATTTTAGAGAGAGAGAAAAACTGTGAATGAGGGAGGAGCAGACAGAGAATCCCAAGCAGACTCCACATGGTCAGCACAGAGCCCGATGTGGGGCTCGAACCCACCAGCCACGAGATCATGACCTGAGCTGAAGTCAGACGTTTAACTGACTAAACCACCCAGGAAGCCCCAGAAGATGAGGTTTAAATATGGACACTGGAAGAAAGAAATGCTTGCAGTTTATCCAGGGTATTTGCCTCTTTCTCCTGTGTTTTACTCACAATGTAACAGTCCCTCAACTAGTTGGGAAATGTATGGGAACACAAAATGCTCAAAAAAAAAAGAGACGAAATTTGCGAAAACAGGTGGTGGTCAGGGATGAGGGGAAGGGACGGCCCTGAGAATAATGGTAAGCCCAGAAATTCCACTTCAGTGAATTTGTTCTACGAAATAACTGGATAGATATATATGGGTAAGTGTATATAACTTATCATTATTTATAATAGCAAAAAAAAAAAGAGGGAAAAAAGTATCAATGGGACATAAGGTAAATAAAGTGCGGTATATCCACAGGACAGAACGCTATGGAGCCATTTAAAAGCATTGTAAAAGCAACATGGTAAATTTACATTTGACACAGTCAGATGTCTAGAGCCTGGTAAGTTTAAAAAGCAAGCTGCAGGGGCACCTGGGTGGCTCCGTCGTTTAAGTGTCCGACTTCAGCTCAGGTCACGGTCTCGCGGCTCGTGAGTTGAGTTCGAGCCCCGCGTCAGGCTCTCTGCTGTCAGCACAGAGCCCGCTTCAGATCCTCTGTCTCCCTCTCTCTGACCCCCCCTCCCCGCTTGTACTCTCTTAAAAATAAATATTTTTTTAAAAAAAGCAAGTTGCAAATGGCAGTTATAGATTCCATGTTTTGGTTTTAAAAAAAGGCACATACATGTGTGATCTAATGTTTCCCCCAAATGATTTGTATATACTCTATTTGTGTAGAAAGGACAGGAAGAAATCACACTGAAATGTCAATGGTAACTAGGAGGGGGTGGTGTCTTTATGATCCGAACCTTTATAATGAAACACATACATAACACGATCAATTTTCGTTCAAAAGAAAGCAAGGGCCTCTGTCCGAGCAGTCGGTGGGGCCCTCACATCTGTCCTCTGGAGCACACGTGTTGTGCAAGCCAGCTCACAGGATGATACGTGCCAGGGTCCCTCCTGATGCCTGGAAGGAGGTTCCCAGGATTCTGCGACCGTCCCCAGCTGCTTCACGGAACAGACTTGAAGATGTGTGATTTTGGTCACTCCTCAGAGGAAAATATAAGCAGCAAATGAGTCGGAGAAACCACATGTAAGGAAAAACAGACTAAGCCTCCCCCCCAACCCCACCAAATACACTAATCTGAGTTTGGCTGTTTCCTGGGGTCAAGTTCAGAGTGATAAAAGAGAGAATCTGAAGATAACCTCTGTTTCAGTGCACGAAGCTTGGACAAAACAAAGCTTTATTTGAGGTAAAACAAACAGAAGAGGAGAAACTGATGTCTTGTGACATTTTCTGAGTCCATCATCTTCTTTTGCGTCCTTTCCACCCCCAGCTGTTTCAATGAAGACTCTCTCTGGTGGCGACACGTTATGGTTTCTGTCATTTCCCCCAAAGACCCGGACAGGCAGATAACCACCTCTCCAGGCAGGTGAAAGCCTGGGGGGAGGGGAGGGGGGAGGGGAGAAGCATGGAGACAAGAGACGACAGAGGAGGGAAAGAATGAACAGGAAGAAAGCTGGCGAGGGTGAAAAGAGAAAAACCCACCCAGGACTCCACAGAGGAAAAGAAGGAAACGGAGTTGCCCTCCACACCCTCTGCCACAGACAAGATTCTCCTTTAAAAAAATTGCTTGGTATTATTTATTCATTTGAGGGAGAAAGAGAGAGAGAACAGTGGGGGAAGGGCAGAGAGAGAAGGGGACAGAGGATCCCAAGCGGGCTCTGTGCTGACGGCAGAGACCCTGACGCGGGGCTTAAACTCACGAACTGTGAGATCATGCCCCGAGCTGAAGTCGGCCGCTTAACTGAGCCACCCAGGCGCTCAGACGTTCTCTTTCTGAAACAAGGCAAGGGGCGACGCAGTGGGCCCAGGTCTGGCCAGAGCCCCGGAGAGCTGGGCCGTGGACGCTACAGCATTAAAGGCTTTGGCAGAGCTCGGGGACTTCTCAGCACTTTTGCTCCTCAGGGACTTGCCACCTAAAGACCTTCACGTCTCTTGAGTCGGGGGGTGGGGGGTGGAGGTGGGGTCTGAGGCTCCAGTTTTAGTACTCCTGATTTCCTCTCCTGCCATTTCCACTTCCTGTTCCCACACACCACCTGAGGAAACATGGCTTCCTCCCTAAATGACTGGCCTGACCAGAGGCCTTATCCAGCCGGCTGACCCAATCGTGACTTTGTCTTATCAAAATTTAAAACTCAGTTTGTTTGTTTTTTTAGTATACTTTGGGGTGCCTGGGTGGCTCAGTCGGTTGAGTGTCTGACACTTGATTTTGGCTCAGGTCATGATCCAGGGGGATGGAGCCCCGAGTTGGAGCATGGAGCCTGCTTGAGAGTCTCCCTCTCTCTCCCTCTCTCTCTCTCCCCTCTGCACCTCTCCCCCATTTGCTCTCTCTCTCTCTCTCTCTGTCTCTAAAATAAAAGAAAAAAAAAAGTGCTTAACAAACTTCAACTAACAGCTTATGAAAGCAAAACATTCGCACCACCATAGGCTACACTCTTGTGATGGAACTTTTATTGCCCCCTACTTTTACAGGAAGAGCCTAGCTCTCAGAGAAGTTAAGTACCTTACCCAAGATTACACTGCTCAGTAAGTACGAGAGCGGAGTTGAAATCTAAAATCCACAGTGTGTTCTGATATCTTTGATGATGTCCCCAAATGTAAGAGATCAGACCCCTGGTCCATCCAAGAGCAGAAGTTCAAGGTTCTGTGTGTATTATTAAGGACATTTCATAATCAGGGCCAGGTTGCTGCATAGCCCAAAGGTCATCCACCCCAAATGTTTCCAACCACCTTAATAATCCAGGAAACTCTAGCACTCAAGATACATTTGGTCTGTTCTGAAATGCTTGGATCTTTTATCCTGAGCCGCTGTAGAATGGGTTCTAGGCCCATGGCTGGCTTAGGGGCTGGTTGACAGAGTCCCCACTGATGTTGAGGTAAGTGACCCAAGTTCCAGGCTCCAGCGTGTTCACTTGTGCACCCACTGCTTGAATCAGTGATCCTTTCGTTCATTTCAAAAGAACCCTTCGCCTCTTGAACCTCAGTTGCCTGTCGTGTGCAAGGGGGGCCGGCCTTCTGAAGGCGCAGCTCAGACGTGTGACAGCCCGTGGTTCTGAGCTCACCTGTGCCCTCCAGCTTCTGTTTTCCCCTTGTCTGGGTTCTAGCTTCCCCAGCCAGTCTGTTTCCGCATCCCCTTTACCATTTCTGTCTCTGTAGGAGGGTGTGGGGTGGAATGCACCTGCTATCCAGTCCTTGGGGCCACGGGTACGGGCTCCTTCCCCAGACTGGGCAGTGCTTTCTTTCCCGAAGGTGACCTCATCAGATAAGATCTTTCACGGGTAATGGCATCCTCTGTGGGACTTGGGTGGTGGGCATCTGAGCATCTTTGATGAAAAACCCTTGGGAAAACATCTCCGAGGAAAACTTGGTGTCTCTCTTTTGCAATTTTCTCTTTACGTTATTTTCTACAAGGGCACATTTCTTTTTTTTTTTTTTTTTAAGTTTTTATTTATTTATTGAGAGAGAAAGAGAAAAAAGAGAGAGAGAGAGAGCAGGGGATGGGCAGAGAGAGAGGGAGAAAGAATCCCAAGCAGGCTCAGCACAGTCAGTGCAGAGCCCGAAGTGACGCTCAAACTCATGAACCGTGAGATCGTGACCCTAACCGAAATCGAGAGTCGGACGCTTA
Organism: Herpailurus yagouaroundi; assembly: GCF_014898765.1. Classification (NCBI taxonomy): domain Eukaryota; kingdom Metazoa; phylum Chordata; class Mammalia; order Carnivora; family Felidae; genus Herpailurus; species Herpailurus yagouaroundi. The sequence continues at coordinate 27,014,782 of NW_024412412.1, read as the reverse complement.
ACTGACTGAGCCGCCCAGGCGCCCCTACAAGGGCACGTTTCTGAAGGAAGAGTGGCAGTGCGACTTTGACCTCCCTTCATTTTCCTTAAAACTTAAGGAATGCCCCAGCTCCCCATAACTCCTTGTATTGGGTATCTCTGCTTCCTTTTCCTACCCTTTCAAGTTGCTCTCTTTCCGTTCTTTGGATTCCTCCAGAGATAAGTGTGAGGGGACTAACATTTAGAAGCTCTATGTGCCAGCAAATGAACACACACACACACACACACACACACTTTTGTTTATTTTGTACACATTATCTCCTTTAATCCCCACAGCAAACCCCTAGAGGGTATTGCTATCAATGTTTTACAGATGAGGAAGCTGAAATTGGGAGAGGTGGAGTAATTTGCCCTTGATCTCTGCTACATTGCCTATAGGGTAAGTTACAAACACTTCAATAGCCACAGTGTGAGACTTGGCCAAGATCCCTCTGATCTATACCTTGGGAGCACCTAGTGAGTGAGTATTCCAGGACAGCAGTAGTCAACAGACTAAGCGCCCTAACCAAGAATCAATACCTTCAGAGGCAGTTACTTGGCATTTAAATTGCAGTATGTCACTGGACACTGAAGAGTTTATTAGTTAGCATAAGGGATGCCAGAAATATTTCTGTTGGTGATATGAATAGGTGATGTATTCTAAAATAGGTCATTGGTTAGAAATATGGTGCAGTCTCCAGTGCCATTGCATAAACGAGGCTTAAAACGTGGGCAAATCCAGCAGTTTAATGCCGAAGGGCATCCCAGTTGCTCCTGAGCTCCTCCAGTTCCCTGCGGACCTACCAGAAGGCATGGCCTGAACTCCTGAGCAGACCTCCCGTGCAAGGTCCTTGTCAGAGCACTACAAAATGGGTTGGGTGAACAGGTCATACACCTGCTACCGGCATGCTAATAAACGTTTGTACCCCTGGCAGAATTGAGCCTAAGACTGGCTTTCACTGTCACTTGGAACACCGCTGTGGGGAAAGGGACATCAACTCGCTCGTCTCTGGTCTCCAGAGAACCCCGCACCCCAGCTCTGCGAGATGGTCCCTGTCACGTGCCGCACGATCGGACTGGCTTAGGCACAGTCCGTCGTCGTCCCGCAAAGAGTGAGGGGCAAGGCCAGAATGTGGGGCCAAGTCCATCTCCTTCAAAGCCCACGGGCCAGCTGCCTCTTAAAGAAAGGGTGAAGGCCAACGTGAGCAAACAGCCATTCAATACCAATAGTTCTGTCAGTCAACAAAGTAGGAAAAAAAAAATCCTCTTTATTGACTGAACTACCTTTAATCTGCAGGATCTTCCATTAAGTGAATCCTTAGAAATCCTACTTGAGTCCTAAGTTCTTTAAAGGTCAAGCTGCATATATAATCCACTTTAAGCCCTAACAGGAAATAACTGATGTTTGGCCTGAAGGATGTACTTAGAGTATCTCATGTAAAATTCAGTACCAGGCCCGTAAGCAGGAGGGCCGCAGAGTAGGAACCACGGACACAAGTTTCTCAGTGTGCCTTTTCAAAAGGTCAAATTTATTTTAACTGTGGTGTCCCTGGGCCCGGCCAGGGAAATGCACTCTCCTCTTTCATGTGGTAAGACTCCAGGCTGCTGCTGTTTCAAGCAATCAGATTGTCCAGATTATCAACAAATACTTATTTTTAGACCTGAAAGGATGAGAATTTCCTATCCGTCCACCATCCTGTGAAGGCGGTAGGGGCCTTGTTTGTGAGTATTATCAACAAGGATAGAAAGCAGAAAATCTTCCAGATTTGTTTCCATCCGCACTGACAGGTGACTGAAAGCACTTCCGAATCGGGCCCAAAAAAAGAAAACGTTGTGAGCAGGAAGGTCACCTCAGTGGGAATGAACAGTGAGCCGTGGTCTTTAAAACATTCGTCTTGGTTTTTCAAACACATGTGTTTATTGCAAGAGATTGCTGTGAGCATTCCCCCCGAACGCGTTTATAGTGGTGAGGCCAACAGGCTTACCTCAGGTCCTATGAACAGCCGGCTGTAGAACCAGAAGAATGAAGGAGTTTGGAATCCTAGTGTCCTCCCCACCCCCACCCCCGATCCACTTACTTAACTTCGGCGCCTGTGGGTTCCAGGCCAAGTGTTAGAGTTGAGGCATCATACATAACAATCTCTAGATCCTTTTATACTAATCCTTTAAAAAAATTTTTTTAATGTTTATTTATTTTTGAGAGAGAGAGACAGAGACAGAGACAGAGCGTGAGCAGGGGAGGGGCAGAGAGAGACAGAGACCCAGAATCCAAAGCAGTCTCCAGGCTCCGAGCTGTCAGCACAGAGCCCGAGGCGGGGCTCGAACTCATGAGCCGTGAGATCATGACCTGAGCCGAAGTCGGCCGCTTAGACTGAGCCACCCAGGTGCCCCTATACTAATCCTTTTGTGATAAAAGAGTCACACTGGAGCAGGGTTCCCAGTAAACCTTCTCTTCTCCACACTTCTCTTGAAACCTTTAGCTGCGGCCTGAGAAAGACTTGAAGTTTTTAATACTTGTCATCTAAGGAAATATATTTATCCCTGCGTCGTAACAAATACACTGAAACACATTTTATACCCCCTTTTGAAACCAGCTTCCAAGCCACAGCCAAGCATCTGGTTTCCCAAAGAGCTGAATGGTCAGCGCCCCCGGCTTGGGTCACTGAACAGCTGTCCATCATCTGGCTTTGTTCGGTGCCTTTATGAAGATCTGAAAGCGTCAGCCTGAAGCAGCGGTCGAAGTGAGAGAGGCAGTGCTTCTGAGACCTGGGGGCTTCCCCGGGGTTCTCCAGGTGAATTTCTTGATCCCGAAGGGAGGAGTCCTGTGCTTGAGCCTACCGGTACCTAAGAATAAAAGAGACAAGGAAGGGGGCCTGGGGACAAGAGCAAGAACCCAATCTGATTCTAACTTTACTCTGGAAACTCTTAACCCCCTCATCCTTATCTCCGGAGCCCTCCCCTGGACCGGTTTCCCCTGTTTGACACCGTTCCTTTGACTCTGTAGCCTGGAAGCTGTACCTTTCCGGGTAGCAAGGATGATGTGGAAGGTAGGATGACCCCACGGCAAGAAGACCCGACAGCCTATTTACTTCTTTTCCTTCATTCGTATGTGTTCTGAACACTTGCCCTGTGCCGGGCTCTGTGCTTAGCACCGATGCTCTGGTAGGAACTAACACCCACATTTTTCTGGCTAACCTTCTGCCTTACTCCTAGGGATCTAAAGTTGCCTTACACCTCACCTCTTGAACCGAGTTTGAAGAACTCTGTATCCTCCTTTGCCTTTCACCCAATCAGCAAAGACTTCCGGATTCAGCTGCTATATGTTCAAAATGCTGTCAGGGTGCACAGAGGAATTAGGTAAGCATCCTGTCCTCATTGTCTAGGGGAGAAGATGCTCATACAAAAATAGAATGCCCATTTGGGTTGTTTCCAGTTTGGGACCATTATGAGAAAAGCTGCTATGAATATATTTATACAGTTCTTTTTATAGACATATGTTTTCATTTATCTTGGGTAAATATGTCATCCAAAGGTCCACTGTCAGGTGAATAGAGAAACTGTGGTATCGTCATCCAATGGAATATTACTCAGAAATAAAAAGGAATGAACTACCGGTATTTGCAACATCATGGAAGAATCCCAAACACGTTATGATGAGCAAAAGAAGCCGGGCACAAAAGAGTTCATTCTGTACGATTCTATTTATATAAAGTTCTAGAACAGGCAAAACTAATCTATTGTGAGAGAAATCAGGACAGTGGTTGCCTCTGGCAGGGGGGATTGACTGAAAAAGACACATGAGAGAAAATTCTATATCTTGTCCTATCTGGGGTGATGGTTACACAGAAGTACACAGTGGTCAAAACTTAACACACTGTACATTTCAAATCGCTGTACTTTATTATATGTGGATTATATCTCAATAAATATTTAATTAAAAAGAAGAAACAAGTCTGCACAGGGTTTATTTGTGTCCAGAATAAAAAGTTAAAATTTGACCATTAGGTGTTAGTTACATAGGTATTTGTTGTTTGCGGTATTGTTTCTGTACTTTACCATATGCTTGAAAAATTTACAATAAAAAATCCTTTAAAAGTCCAAAGGCAAGAAATAGATATAGAATAACCAAACCATAGGGGTGCCTGGGTGGCTCAGTCAGTTAAGCATCTGACTCATGATTTCGGCTCAGGTCGTGACATCATGGTTCGTGGGTTCAAAGCCCTGCATGGGGCTCCGTGGTAGCAGTGTGGAGACTGCTTGGGATTCCCTCTCCCTCTCTCTCTGCCCCTCCCCTGCTCAAGCTCTCTCTCAAAAAATAAATAAACTTAAAAAAAAAAAAAAAAGGAATAATCAGTGTTAGGAGGGATCTTAGGGTTCATTTAGCCGAACTTCCCATCTTGAACTTAGAACTTCTTAAAATGTCGCTGTTAGATGGTCTTCCAAGCTGGGTTTGACACCCTCTGGAGCAGCAGATTCTAAAACCAAAATGATGATGGGGCGCCTGGGTGGCTCAGTTGGTTAAGTGTCTGACTTCGGCTCAGGTCATGATCTCACGGTTCATGGGTTCAAGCCCCGCGTCAGGATCTGTGCTGACAGCTCGGAGCCTGGAGCCTGCTTTGGATTCCGTGTCTCCCTCTCTCTCTGCCCCTCCCCCGCTCACGCTGTGTCTCTCTCTGCCTCTCAAAAATAAATCAACGTAAAAAAAAATTTTTTTTAACCCCAAATGATGAGTGAAGCATTCAGGAAGGTACAGAGATGGGGTGCTATGACAATCCAGAAGAACATAGCCCACTGTTCTCAGGAGCAGGCTCATTGGAGAGCCACCACTCTGAGCACTCACTCGGGGCCTCCACTGGAGGTGCAGTCATGAGCAAAAGCTGGCCACGTCGCCACGAGTGGCTGAGCTGTAGCCGCTGGGTTTGGCAGGCTTAAAGTTCTGGTTCTTTCCTCTCTGCTGAACACTCTGTCTCCAGCACTGATGGAGCTCCAGGGCTCCTGGCCGAGCTGGTCTGGAGGAAAGGGGAAAGGCCAGGAAGGAGACAGCCAAGTTGGAGTCTGACCTAACAAGGAGTCAGACCTGGGAGGCCAGACTAGATGCAGGCAAATACTGAGAAGAACCACCTCCCTTCCCCTCTGGACTCGGGCAAGGTAAAGAGAACATTCTGGAAACTTCAGTCCAAAATTTGAAGGGATTTTCTTCATGGCAACACTGATCACACGGCAGAAGGGTGGGGGCAGGCCAGCTACTCGACAGGCATCACAGTGCAGGTAAGTCGCTCGGCTAGCTGGACCCTCCTCTCTCCAGGCCTTCTCTGTCACTGGGGAAAGCAGGTTCCAAGGTCCCTGTCAGCCTCACTGGTTCTATGTCAACCTCTCCCTGTGCAGGATCAGGTCCGGGGACAAGCCTCCGATTAGCTTTCTTAATACTTAGGGGTCTAAAGTTGCCAGCGACAGAAAAGAACTCTGGATAATCTCAGCAAGAAAACGAATGTATTGGAAAGATAGAGGGTAGCTTCCAGCACTGAATAATCAAGTTTGAAAAGGATAGGAATCAGAGCCATCTGGGATCTGAGCAGCAGAATCTTTTCAACAGGCCCACTGAGACAAATCCATGCCAGCTGACCTCATGTCTGCTCAAGAGAAAGACAGTCTGAGAGGCCAGCCTGGTGGCTGTGCCCACTGAAGGCAGGCAGCTTGATTGACAAGCCCACCCAAATTGAGAGAAAGCATGTTTCCCCACAGGAATATCGTGCCCCTGCGGCCAAAAGAGAGAATACTGGGCAGGTGGCAGGCCCAGTACAGTTCCACTGCACTTACTGCCTGCTTTGTGTCCTTACTGGACACAACGTAGGGCATTTTCCGGATGATGTGACATTACGGTGCATCGTGGCATGCTGTGACCATCCCCCTGCTTGCAGCTCAAAGAATAAGCAGAAGAAGCCAAGATCATGGATTTCAGAATGTTTTCTCCAATGTTTCTCCAAATCCACCAGCCAAGCTATGCTCACAAACGCACGTTTCCAAGGTTCCCCACTTTGGACCAACCAAAGTTCCAATTGAGTAGGAGTTTTCTCTGAGCAATCGCTAGGATGGCCTTTGTGAATCACCTCTGTCCCCATCTGGCCCGAACAAGACTTCAAGTCTCCCCTTGCAAGCCCCGCCCCAAAGCTGACACTCGGGAAGCCTGTGCCTTTTCCCGGCCATGATGGGAGCTCAAGCGGGGTAGCAGGGGCCCACAGACCTGAACATTACCTTAGCCTCGCCCTGCAATCAGTGCCAACACCCACGGTGACCCGGACCGGGAGGGGGGACACGGCTGGGGGAGGAGGCAGTGGTGGGGACACAGGACACAGGATGATGGAATGCCCATCAGGGTAACATCGGCCGAAGGCTCGAATTCTTAAGAACCTGGCTAACTTCAATCACTCATGCACCAGAATGTGAATTCCTGGGGCGCAGAGTTTCTTGTCTGTTCGGGTCACAGCTCCACCTGCTCCACCCAGGGCAGCCGCTGGCCCATTCGGGAGTCATGAAGAATTTGTACCACGAATGGGCAACGCTGCTGCTCTGCCTTCTTCGCGAAACTAGTCTGGGGTCTCCACTAGTCTGTGGCCGGGCCTGTCTGCGGAGCGGAGCTAGAAAGTCAGTCCTGCCATTCGGGGCCGGCCGCTGGAGGCGGCCGAGTGACCGGGCCAGGCAGCCAGCAGGCTGCCGTGCAGTGCTCGGGGCTGGGATGAGTCAGGAACTTTGCACGGAGGAGCCGTGACGCGGGCGGGGGGCCCCTCTGGGCCGGCGCTCACGGGAGGCCTGAGCCGAAGAGCGCCGGAAGGAGAACAGGACGGTTATGTAAGACAGAAGCGGGGATCAAAGGCCTGCACAGGGCGCTCTCCCACATGGCACTATTCTTGGGCTTTTTTCTTCCTTCAGCTCCAGAGGATGTGATGAAAAGGAGGGGAAAAAACCTGCTGCGGAAAGAAGCTTCGTTCACTCGGCTTGGGAGACAAGCTCTCACCTTCCCTCAGGCCCCTCAGGAGCTGAAAGGGGGCCCATCGCCAGTGCCCCCAGCCATGCCAAGGGGCCTGGACCCACTTGTTCTTGGGAGGCACCTTTTGCAGGCCTGGCATCCTGCCACTGTCCTGTTTGCCACGCCCATTAGCGCTTACCCCGCTTTCCTCACCCCCACCATTCTAGTGTTTGGGGGGTCCGGTGACTGCGGTCCCCAACTGCGGCCTGCTCTCGGCTTTCTCACCTTCTGCTTCTCCCCGGTGGCTTCTGTGGTCAAGAAGTACCTCCTTGGCAACCAGCTGTGGGGGTTAAGGAGAGCTGCCTGCCAAGGCTCCCCCCCCCCGACCCCCCAGCAGCCCAGCAGAGATCACCTCCGGCTTTGCCCAGTACGGCTCCCCTGGGCCAGGCGAGGGGGTTCGCTGCACCCCAAACTCACTCCCGAGCTGCCTTAAGCTACCTTTGTTCTCCACTTGTACACACCTGGGAGCCATGGGGGGGGGGGGGGGGGGGAAGGGTAAGAATCCAGAGCCAGACACCGGAGTCACAACCCTGGCTCTGCGAAGCAGCACGTTCTTCCCCGGGAACCTCCCTGGGGCCCCAAACTCTGCGTGCCTAACCTCCTCTGTCAACTGGGGGGTCATTGCAGGACCCACCTCCTAGGCCTGTTGTGAGGATTAACTGGGCTCCCGTAGCACCTAGAACAGCGCCTGACATGCGGCGGATGCTTGATAAATATTTGTAATTATGATTACATCTCTCCTAACCCCTCCTACCCTTTAGGGCCTAATTAGATGCCTCGTCAGGGTCTTTCTCTTCTCCGAGCTCCCTGAGTACGTTCATCTGAACCTCGAAAGATAACGCTTTGCATCACACGTTGTCCATGGGATTCTGTGAGTCTGGAATGTTCTTTGGTGAGGCTCTCTGTGCTCCTCACGGAGGCTGTGAGCGCCCCGGCTCCGGGCACGGCCTCTCCCGTGGTGGCCGGTGGCCAGTTGCCCTGAACCCCTGCCGACAGTCTCTGTGAACCAGGACATTTTGGGGTGTGGGAGGGGGTGGATTTCTTACAAACTAATTTCAAAACTGTCTTTTAGGGTTTCCATATTTAAATTCAGACAACCAAGAACGATTTTTCATGATTCTATCGTGCGTGGAGACATAAAGATTAATCAACCCATCTCACTTCGTTGGAGCCAGAAACCTTTGAGTCATGCCTCCCTCTCGTGCCTCCCTTTCCCCCCGGTCCCCGTCTCAGTCTGTCACTGGGTCCTGTGGCTTTCACCGCATCCTTCCCCTCCTGAACTTCCGCAAGGCATCCGCCCTACTTGGGGCCCCGCCGTTTCTTGCCTGGCCTGTTGCAAAAAGTTCTCACCGGTGTCTCTGCTGCCCCTCCCCCGGGGCATCGCACCAAAACGCAAATTAGAGCAGCGTCTCCCACTGACCACCGAGTACAAGTTCCAATTCCACTCGAGGCCATCAGCCCCGTGGCCTACTCAACCGCACTAGACTCGGCTCCCACCGTGCTCCTTCCAAGCACCTCGGATTCAGGTCCTGACAACTCTCCCTTCTGCTGAGCACGGCTTTCTTCCCCGACTCTCTTCCCCTGGCAACCGCCACCCTGGCTTCGAGGCCAGATCAGATGTCACTTCCCCGAACTCCCCTCGCAGCTGTCTCCGCATCTTTCTGTTCCCAGAGAGCCTGGTGCGATCCTTCACTAGGATGCCTGTGGCTGTTGGTGGCAGCTCCCAGGGGTTCGGCTCCGTTCCTTTGGCACCCGTGCCTGGCACACGTTAGATGACAGGGAGATATGGGATCGACCTAAAGTAAAGAGCACCCTAAAGCGACTTACCTCCCATTCTTTGCTCGCTCTTTTCGGCAATACTGATCGGAAGGGTGGTTTTTATACTCACTGCCTCAACTTTGTCCGTCCGTCCGTTCTCTCTTGCATCCATTTCAACCAAGGTGGAGTCCCGTCGAGGGCACCGGTGACCTCCGTGTTGTTAAACCTCCGATCTCTGTCCTCATCGTCACAATGGATCACCGCCTCCTCCTTGCTCACTTTCCTCCCCCAGTTCCCCGGACACACAATCTTCGGGTGTTCCTCCCGTCTCCTTGGTGGCTCCTTTTTAGACTTGGCTAAGTCCTTCTCATCTTCCTGACCTCCTACTGCTGGACTCTTAGGGTTTGATCCTGGGACCTCTTCTCTTTTTTGTCTACTTTCTACCTCACTCCCTGGACCCCCTTGTCCAGAGTGATGGCCTTAAGCACCATGTCTCCGTTGATTACTTCCAACTTGAGAACACCTGCCTATCCTTCTCTCTTGAACGTAGGGTTCCTGTATCCAGCTGAATAGTCCGCATCTCCACTCCACATTTCAAACTTGTTAAACAGAAATCCTGATCTACCTCCCCAACACCTCCTTCCCCCTCAGTCCCGCCATCTCAGTGAATGTCAACTCCAGCCTTCTGGCTTCTCAGCTCAAACACCTTGAGTCCACTTGACCAGAGTGGACCAGAGTCTTTCTTTCTCTCATACCCTACCTCCGATTTGTCACCAAACCCTGTTGCTCTGTCTTCAGTGTATCTACAGACTCCAACCACTTCTCACTGCTCGGGCCAGTCTCGCCCGGCCTGTTCCAATGGGTCCCTGGCTGGTCACCTTGCCGTGGCCTTCGTCCCCATCAGTTTATTTCAAGAAGACGACCCGATTGGTCTCGTGAAAACCTGAGCCAGATCACGTCACTGCTCTGCGCAGAACTCTCCAGCGGCTCCCGTCTCACAATGGCCGGCAAGGCTCCGGGCGATGCGGCCCTATCACCTTTCTGCCACCACGCGCTACTGTTCTCTCCCTCCCTCCTTGACTCGGCTCCAGCCACACTGGCTTCCTTGCTCCTTGCTGTTCCTCAGACAGGTCAGGCACACTCTGCTTCAGGGATATCGGACTTAACTACTCTCGCAGCCTTGAATGCTTCCCAAAGCTGCACACTCACCCCTCCACCACCTTCAAGCCTTTCCACAGGCCACTTTCCCAATGATCTTTCCTCAACGCCAGTTATGACACTTGTAATTTACTTTAAAATACTTCAGTATGGTCAGTGGCGTATGAGAGATGTGCCCGTTAGTTTAATTCTAGAGATGGTCAGTTCGCGTGCGATCAAGAACGCACGGTTCAGGGATGCTCCGCTGGTGTTCCACTGGCAAAGGCCACACTCCACGGCAGGTGCTCCAACAGTTTCTGTTGCCCCATCTCAAGCAATGACCAACACTGTTAACTAGAACAGTCAGTTAAAAAGAAAAAAAAAGGTCTTTATTGGTGAAACTACAAACCTGTTGGGGCGCCTGGGTGGCTCAGTCGGTTAAGCATCTGACTTCGGCTCAGGTCGTGACCTCACGGGCCGTGAGTTCGAGCCCCGCGTCGGGCTCTGTGCTGACAGCTCAGAGCCCGGAGCCCGCTTCGGATTCTGTGTCTCCCCCTCTCTCTGCCCCTCCCATGCTCACACTCTGTCTCTCTCTCTGTCTCTCAATAATAAATAAACATTAACAAAAATAAAATAGAAAAAGAAACTACAAACCTGTTAAGCAACACGGTAAAATTGAAGAATTGCCTTTCTTAGGTAAAATTAAAGTCACCTCTGCGGACTGGCTCCCTCGGTTTGCTATGACGATACGTAAATAGGGCGTACGAATCCAGTAAGGCTTGTAACCTGTGCCCACTAGGAGACACTTGTTCCCTACCCTGCCCCATCATCGGATACCAGTTGGGAAGAATCTGTGGTGTATGGTCCCAACTGGCAGGCAGAGAACCTTGGAAACGTGAAAGGTCGCTGGGAATTCAGAACAGGTTTTATGAATGCTGTCAGGCCTGCCTTGCGAACAAGTACTCGGCTAATAGATGTGATAAGCAGAATCCGGTTTGAGATTTCCTGATGGTGACATTGCGGCGGAATGGCCAACCGTCACCTACCTCAGACTTCTTCGTGGCCACCATCATCTGCCAAAAAGAACCTGAGAACTGAGCAGATACAAACCAGCTTAGGTCTAGTTTACAAAACCTTCTTATTTAAAAGCTTTACCATCCTCCCACACTCCGTAGCTCTATCCCTGTTTTATTCTCCATGACCTGTCAACCTGTAACATACTATACACGTTAGCTTTTTGTGTTTGGGGCCTGTCTACCTGTAGATAATACAAGCTCCACGAAGTCAGGGGTTTTCATCGTAATTTATTGACCAATAAATTGGTCCTGCTGACCACCACCCGGTACAAATAACAGTGCCTGGTAGAATAACAATGCCTTCGTGTTTGTTAACTGAATCAAGAAAAAATGGAGTGCTGAAAGAGTTGAAAAGAAAAGAGGATTACTTTTGGCTGGAGAATCAAGAAAACAGAGCATTTGATCATGACAAGGAACAAAGACCATGCCTGTAAGTGTATAGGCATGAATGTATCGTTTGCCACACTAGGAAGAGCCACATCCTTTCAGAAATGTCAGTGCGTCTCCGTGAACCGAAAGTGAAAGGGGCAGATATAATGTCAACAGAAGTTTTGTCCAAATTTCCAGTTGACTCAAAAGGGAAGTTTGAAGTCTCTTCTTGAGACGGGTTACTGTTCTCGTTTTGCATCACTCGGATGTGGGGTGACCGTCAAACAGACCCACGATGGGTGCCATGAGTCCCTGGTGGGAGCGGACCGGGAATCACACAGCGCGCAAATTCGTCCACGCATGCGCAGAGCGGGGCACGCGCTTTCTTCGGCTGTCTCGAGAGACCCGGGAGAAGGACACGTGTGAGCCAAAGAGCTCAGGAGAGAAAATACAGAGCACATCCAAGGAAGACACAGAGCAAAGGGTGACTCCGGACAAAGGGTCAAAGATGTTGGGAGAGGAAGCAGATGTTTCGGGGTAGACTCCTTGAACGTAGCCAGCAATAGAGTCATCAGACGTTTAAAATCAAGAGGTACGATCGGAGCTGTGTTTAAGAAAGTTAATCCCGCAGTAGTGTGGGGAAAAGGCTGTGGACGCACCACCCGTTTTGGTGGGAGATGGTGGGGCCAAGAGACATCTGCGTCTTCATGGATGTAGGGAGACGGCTGGGGATTCCTCTGCCTGTGCACCACTTCTCTTCCCCGCTCCCCAGCGGAGCTTCCGGCAGATGCTTGGGCTATGGAATGACCAGTGTTTACCCAACCTTTGTGTCTTTTCTGCTGCATTGGGAAGAAAGGGGGTACTTTTTTATTTTTAATTTTTTTCCAATGTTTATTTATATTTTGAGAGAGAGAGAGAGCACGAACAGGGGAGGGGCAGAGAGAGAGGGAGACACAGAATCGGAAGCAGGCTCCAGGTTCTGAGCTGTCAGCACAGAGACCGATGCGGGGCTCGAACTCACGAACGTTGAGATCAGGACCTGAGCTGAAGTCCGACGCTCAACGGACTGAGCCACCCAGGCACCCCAAGAAAGGGGGTACTTTTAAGGACACAGTACCCAAATAACTCTAACACAGTTCCTACCCTTGCCAAGCATATCCTACTTGCTTCTCTGTCAACTTTCCCATTTCAGCACCTTCTGGAGAAGTTAGGAACTAGTCTAGGAAGGGCAGGAACAGGCAAAAGAGAGGCAAGAGAGAAAACCACCACCCATGGGCTGCCTTGCGCCCAGGCAATGCTCTTCCCAGGGCTGACCTCTTCTCTCCCCCGGTTCCTTGGCCAGGAAATGCTGCCCACCAGAGCCCCGACCACAGAGCAGGAGAGCGCCGCCGAAACGGGCGGGGGGGGGGGGGCGGGGGGGGGGGGTGGTACTTGGAAAGTGCTGATTCCAGCAGCCCTGCAACATGCCTTCTGATCTAGAAACTCCTTCCCTGTCTTCAGGGACGTCCTCCATACACTGCCTTCTAAAGCAAGGAGAGCCAAGCTCTCCCAGCGAATCTGGCACTCTCCCTTGTCCCCCTCACTCTCCTCAACTGCTCTTAGCAATTGCTTCTGACTCTCCTGACAAGCCATAGGTCACCTTCCACAGCCTGGGAAACTGCTCATCCCTGGAATCTGACAACCTAATACAAGCAGATTTGCCTTGGCCCCAATCCAAGGCTAGAGCATTTCGATTTCTGTCTGTGGCCACGTTGGCCTCTCCACCAGATCTCTGCCTTTCCCTTGCCTGCCCTGGGACAAGCGCCCTTGGAGTTGAGGCTCCCTAGCCCTCCTCCACCCCCAGCCCAGCAGGGGAAGGAGCTGCTGGAGGGAAGGTCCAGGAGCACAAAGCAGGTTCAGCTGTGCATGTGGGATCCAGGAACAGCGCAGGGCCCCAGGAGACAAAGATCCTCCCTTGAGGTTCTGAGATATCCTGAGGGGCGCATAAGCTATTGACCCAGCAGGCAATTGCTCTCTTGGTCAGAAATAAATGTACCTGTCTGATCTCTAGATGGGCATGTGCTTGGGGACCTCAGAGAAGTGAATGAGTCAAGAGGTAAGGGAGGGGACATGCGTCTTGAACCAGGTAGCATGCCAGGCTCTTTCACGTCATTATATTGAATCCTTGGGCTGCTCCTAAGGTGTGTGGGTTCTGTCCCATTTGTCAGCAGAGGAAACTGGAATTCAGAAACATTAAGTAACCGACCTAAGGGCACACAGCTAGAAAGGGCCAGTCTGGGATTCAAATCCAGTTCCGGCTGATTCTAGAACCTGAGCTCTCTCAGCCACATAGAACTACCTCCTGGGGAGAGTGTCAAGAAGAATGATATTGAAGATTTCAAGCCTCTTTCTGGGAAGAGTTAACAGCAGCTCTGTTGTGTCACCAAACTTCATATGTTAAAATCCTAACTCCCCGTACCTCAGGATATGATGTATGTATTTGGAGATGGGGTTTTTGAAGAGATAATTAAGTTAAGATGAAGTCATAAGGGTGGGCCCTAATCCAATATGATTGGTGTCCTTATAAGAAGAGGAAAGTAAGAAAGGCCACTGTGAGGACACAGAGAGAAGCCAGCCACCCATGAACCAAGGGGAGAGGCCTCAGAAGGAACCACCACTGCCGGTACCTTGATCTTGGACTTCGGGCCTCCAGAACCGAGAAAATAAATTCCTGTTGGTTAAGCCACTGTGTCTGTGGTCCTTTGTTATAGCAGCCCAAGCTGACTAAAGCAGGTCCCCATTTTCTGGGTGCTCATTGTGGTCTACACCCTGGCAGGGTATTTGACATGGAGTCATGTTCAGAAAGGAGCCCCATCCAAGAAGTAGGCAGAAGAGGTTGCTCAGTCCTTTCAAAATAGGACTACAAGTGGGGGCACCTGTCTGGCTCAGTTGGTTCAGTGACTGACTCTTGGTTTCAGCCCAGGTCATGATCTCGTGGTTTCATGAGTTCGAGTCCCATGCCGGACTCTGTGCTGACAGTGTGGAACCTGCTTGGGATTTTCTCTCTCCCTCTCTCTCTCTGCCCCTCCCCTCATACCGTCTCGGTCTATCTCAAAATAAATAAATAAATAAACTTAAAAAAACCCCACACAACAGAACTAGAAGAAGCACAGGAGGGATTCAGAGAGACAGACACAGACCCTCCCTGATGACAGGCACGAGCTGACCTTGAGGCACTGGCCAGGTAGGAGTCCAGGCCCTTCTTCTCGGGGCCTCATTTGAGCAACTACTATTCTCCTCTGCAATGATGAGAACGAAATGCAAGACGGCTCACTCCTGGATCCTCCCTGATCCTCCGTCTACCCCCAAGCACCCCGCATCAATTATCACCCAGTGATTGCTGCTGACCTTCCAGAGCGGTAACTAACTCAAGAAGCACCGACACGTGGGAAAACCCAGACTGGAGGTGGAATAAAATCGGTCTCTGAATTTTGCGAGCACCGAATTTGAATACATCTTATCACAAGCGAGCAGGAGTTAACACATACAACAGAAGAGGAAGAAAGCCCCTTTGAATTGCAAGGGTGGGGACGGAACAAGGAAGTTTTACAAAAATGAGCCCAGGTAGGGACAGGGAGGTTGGAAATGGGTGTTTCAAGAAGAAAAAGAAATGTATATACACACACTTGTGCAGATGTGTATGTATATACAAACACATGCATACAGGTTTGCGTGTGCATATATGTATTTGTGCCCACGCACAGAGATACACACACACACATTTTATCTTCTGAAATCTTGGGGAATTTCATACAGGAAAAGACCTTTGTCAGAGCTGCTCTACAGGGAAGGGTTAAGCCCATCTGCAACTTTTTTTTTTTTTTTTTTTTTTGAGAGACTGAGAGCATGAGCAGGGGAGGGACAGACAGAGAGGGAGAGAGAGGATCTGAAGCAGAGGATCTGAACCAAGCACAGAGCCTGATGTGGGGCTCAATCCCATGAACCGTGAGATCATGAACTGAGCCAAAGGCAGCCACTTAACCGTCTGAGCCACCCAAGTGTCCCGCACAACATTTTTTCTTGATTCTTCAGCCAGTTGGAGAGCAGGCACAGAAACAGGGATCCTCGTAAGGAAGACCAAAAGAATCTACAGTTTTAGCATTCTGCAGTTTGGTATTTTTCAACCTTGGTAACTTCCAAGTGGAAATCCTGAACATTTAAAAAACCATTTCTGTGCTTTTCCCAACCCAAACTCTGTGAAGCTACTGCTAACGGTACCTAGTCTGATCTCCTGCCTTTCCTTTTAAACCAACACCAAATCCCCCAGAAAAAGGTCTGCTCTAGAATTACATCCACTGACATTTGTGTAAAATATTTATCAGTATGCTCTGTTTACTCCACTTTTATTCACATGTATAAAAGAGAAAAAAGGAAAAAAACCTCTGCCTGGCTTAATATTCTAGAAGCGAATACATTCTGACCACACTTCATTACAAGCCTGAAAAATATCCCTTATGAAAGGAGAAAAAAAAGTGTATGTGGTGTTTATGCCTCAGGCCAGGAAGTATACCCTTTAGCTCGGGTTCTGCTCTGCACAGCCATCTACACACATAAGCCTGTTTCAATGTGACTGCCTTTGTGCGCCTCAGCTGAGCGGAAGCAGCTAGTTTGGTCAGAAGTTCCTGCAAAGCACACGCCTCTTCAGGGCAGGATTGGAAACTGCCTGGAGCTTTGGACAGTTGCTCAGGCTAGAGGGGTCCAAGGAGAAGTTGGCCCCGTGGACTAGCTGGAGGCTAAGGGTCTGGATGGGTCTCTCCAGGCACCTGAGCTGTGGTCCTGGGTCCCCCGGCTGCAAACATCAAAACCACATAAAAGGTGCAGGAAATGGTGGGCAGAGAAGCCAGCAAGAGTGATGGTGTGCTGGAGCAGGTGAATCCTGCAGGGTGTGTGAAAGACCGTAAGGAGCACAAATGAAACACAGAGGTGGTGCTGGGGGGAGGGGGAGAGGGAGACAGGTGGGGGAGGGGGGGCGATACAAGGAGCCTCGGCACTTGTTCTGCATAGAGCTCGGCCTGAGGATTGTAGGAGTTTCGTCAGGGTTCAAGCACAGAGCTTACAGTGTTGCCATTCACGATATGGACAGGGGCTTTCGTGTGAATTTGCTGCAATGTCTAAGATGAGTTTAATTCTGCCATTGAAAATCAGGAAAACTCCGGCTGGAAGCGGGAAGCTTGCTGCAGACTGAATGTTTGTGTCTCCTCAAACTTCAGATGTTGAAACCCTAATTCCCAGGGTGATGGTACTCCCGAGAGGTGGGGCTCTGGGGGTGATTAGGTCTTGAGGGTGGAGCCCTCATGAATGGGATTAGTGTCCTTGTAAGTAGAGACAGGCCAGAGCTTGTGTCCTCCCTCTCTGTACTGGGTTATGATACCATGGAAAGACGGCCACCTGGAAGCCAGAAAGTGGGTCCCCACCAGACCCCAGATCTGCCGGCATGGTGATCTTGGGCAGAATCCCCAGCCTCCAGAACTCTGAGAAATGAATGTCTGTTGTCTCAGCCTCTCTGTCTGTGGTATTTTGCTATAGCAGCCTGAACAAACTAAGACAGATACTTTGCCCAGGAGTAGAATTGGAGGCTACCGTTTCATCAAGAGCACTTCTCACATTTCTTGGTGGAAGAAGTACTGTGCAGAAAACGGTAAGAAAGAAATGAGTGCAAGGCAGCAAGGATTGGAGGAAGCCAGAAGCCGGAAGGGTTGCCTTTCTTGCTGAAGGGGTCACAGAAGTTCTCACTGATACAGTGAGATGTGTGTGGGGATCCGTGGGGTGGGTGGAGACATATGGAGGGGGATGGGAGGGGGGAGCACGGAACAGTCCAGGGTAGCGGGATGCAGCAGAAAGGATCCAGGGGCCTTTGGTGGCACATTGGCCGATGGGCAAACACCTGGCTTAACAGCTGGGCCAGCTCAGTAGCCCGGCCTGACGACACTGTACCTACCCCGGCTTTTCAACGCACCTGGAGTTTTGCCAGTTGCACCTCTGATTCTGATGTATGAATCAGAAATGCTGCCTCACAGGCATCTCCCAGCTTAAAAAATTCTCCAAAAGAAAGGGAATAAATTTTGAAGAACGACACTCTCCCAAATTAGCCTAAGCATTTAGTAACACTCCCATTGAGAAGATGTGGAAAGTAAAGGTCAGAACTCATCCAAAGTTCCCCAGGTGGCTAAATGACCAAGTTAGCACAGAAACCCACATTTGTCTGGCTCCAAAGCCTGTGTCTTTTTCCACTGCACCAAACGAAAGCCAGGTCTGGAGAGGATATAGCTCAGGTTCAAGGCAGGGGCATCCAGATGGGCTTTGAAAAGGGCCCTTTGGTCACCTGGAGGAGAAGACCGTTCTCATTACCTTTTTCCTTGGTAGGGAGGTTGAAGACTGTGTGACAGACAGGATACAGGACACCAGGAGTCTGGGGAAAAAGAGAAATAGATTAGATTAAAAACGGAGTTGGCTGGGTGCAAATTAGTTAACCTCTAATCAATGGGATAAATAGCAGGATGTAATTAACCACTGCTTAAAGAGAACCCTGGGTATTTCCCTCAGTGAGCAAACCCCTGGGGATTGTTATGCTAATCGCAGCTGAAAAGGTAGAGAGAGAGAGACAATTCTTATCTGGAAAAGAATAGAGCAGGTTTAGCTGTTTTCCTTTTGTAGGTTGATGCCGGCTGGCCCAAATCATTTCTTTTAAAAAACAAAAATTGGATTAAGCAGCAGATTAGATTGTATGGAGGAGAGTTTGCACTGTAGGAGGGGCAGCTCCTGGTGCAGAACATGGAGGCAGTGTCGTGACCAGGGTGCGTGGGCAGGTGGGGCTGTCACTCTGCAGGAGCTTCTGGGGACTCCAGCCCACGGAGAAGCTTGAGGGAGAGAGCAGAGACCTTTTGCTCCCCCTCGCCTCTGCTTCTCCCTTGGTTCCTTTGCAGGGCTGGTAATCTGAGCATCCTATCCAGCTGGGAGAGGCTGTTCATGCCCTGACCCCAGAAAACGATTTCAACTGGAGTGAACCGATCAATCTCCTGCACTGTCAAAGGCCTTTTGCTTTTTGCTAAAATTGGTAATTAAAGGTGGAAATTTTTCATTCATGAGTTGTTGGTTCTTGGTCTCTCCCTTCTGTCTACCTGAAAACTCAGAAATAAGGACTTAAGGGTTTCTAAATGATTAAGGGTTTCTAAAGCCACTGATTGGCTAAGTGGGTCCGGTTTGTCACTCAAGCAAAGCTCAAATTGAAACTCTGATACCCTTCCTTGCACTACCCAGTACCTGCTCAAGCTGTGATACGGTTATCAGGGGAATCAGGATACAGCATCCCCAAATATGCCACTTTGGCATAAGGATTGTTTTGAGCTGAAGGCAATTGAAAAAAAAAAAAAAAAAACAGACATAAGAAGAGCTCTCTGTTCCATTTCCCATCTGCCTAAAAGTAGCACATAAATTTCCCTTGTGCGGGTGGCTCCTTCCATATAAGGAAGGGGAGAACAATCCTCAACCACCAGAGACAGAGATGGCACCAAGATGAGTCTGTACAAATCTTAATAAACAATCTTTATCTAACGTTAGTTTCCTCCCATAGATTTCCTAGTTGTCTTTCCATAACTTATCAGCCCTAGAAGCCGAACCACCCTTTGTCTAGTCATTTATCTACAATTTATTACCCTTTGTTAAAGTGGCATTGAAGTCCTTAAGTTTAACCACTTTTTGGTTTTCATTTTTCTGTGAAGCCCCTGTGCATGTAAAAAAAAAACCAAGCCCACAAAACAAAACCCAAAATAAACAAGAACAACAACAAAAAACCCCAACTAACATCAATTAAAATTAAATGCTTTTTCTCTTGTTAACCTATCTTTGTCAGTTTAATCTGCAAGCCCCAGGTACAAACCTAAGAGGGTAGAGGAAAGATTTTTTTCATCTCCTACAGTTTTGATGAGAGTTAACCAACTGTTACACAAATAAAACCTCAATGAAGCCAAAACATGGAAGCAAAGAATAGCATAAACATCTAATAGTAAGGACACACACTCCCCACACTTACTGGGCAGGAAGGACCATGCCCAGGACCGTCTGCAGATTGAATGTGGGGTATCAGTGGATAATGATGATCTGGAGCTAAGGTAGCAATTATGGTAGCAAGTAGGTAGAATGACATAGGTTTTCTTGGTTGTTTTGTTTTGTTTTGTTTTTACTGTTTCTCTAATGAATAATGCTCCAAAGTCCAAGATTTTCTGTGATAGTGTTAATTTGGGGCTGTTCTGACTGCTTTCGATTAAAGAAGATTTATAAAACATATAAACAAATGTGATTTCATGTTTACCTCTTGGTAAGAATTTTTATAGAAATAATTTCATAGGTCCAAAAATCTTTTCTGAGCGTGTACTCGACATTTGATTAGGCAAATATGTTCACCAAGGCTGGGTCCTTAGAAAGGTGATTTTGATATTTTGTTGTCCTAAAAAAAAAAAAAAGTAAGTATTACATTATTTTTCCTAGTTTTATAGATGGTAAAATTAAGATCTAGAACAACTGACTTGCTTGCGATGACGTCACTGTCACTAGAGTCAGGCCCACAGTTAGGTTACCTGGCATCTAAGGTCAGCTCACTGTCCAAGGCATAGATTTTCTACAGAGTTTTTGCATCATCTTGGCTCTCTTGTAGCTTCAGACCAATCGCTCATCTATTTTTAGCAGGCAAAGCCACTGGGGAAGAGAGAGGTTAACAAATGAAAGGAAAAGATGTAAGGCACAAGGACAGAATGAATGTCAGGGGTGGGATAAAAGTTAAAAAAGAAAAAAAAAGGACCTAACAGAGAAGTCAAGGATAACATTTAAGTAGATGAAATGCATTTTATTCACACTGGCCTTTTCCTTCCATTTCCCTAATCCCGCAGCACTGTGCGATCCTTTTCTTTTCTGAATCCCCCTGGCATTTTATTTGTTTTTCCCTAATGATATTTATTAGATCCTTGCAATAACGTAAGGTGACATTCACACCCTGAGTAGCCCGACTGAATTATAAACTCTTTGAAATTACAGTCAGTATTTTGGATAAGTTTGTTTCCCCCACCTTATTTCATGTGTTTGTTGAATAAATGTTATCAAGCTACTTGGGATATTAGCACTTGACAAAAAACATCTAAATAAAAACTACCAACTTTGCTCTCCATGAGCAAAAGAGGGCCAGATAGGAGTTAGAGACTGTTCCTGGTCTTGGGCATTTAGTGTGCCAGGCTCTGGGGAGGGAATGGAGAAGGCTGCTGAGGTTTGGGCTTGGGGTTGACAGGAGGCTCTCCCGTGCATTCACACAGGGTGGGAAATGGACTAGACCTTAAAAACTGCCCTGCCCCAACTCTTCCATTTGCAGATGAGGAAACTGAGACCCATGGAGATTGTCTTGCCCAAGATCACAAAGCTACATGGTAGCGTAGCCTGGATTGAATAGTTTTCAAATAGATTAATGAACCAAGCAACGTATTGGAACCTTTCTTCAGAGACCCTAAGGTTAGAAACCTAGCATTTAAAAAAATTTTTTTTCAACGTTTTATTTATTTTTGGGACAGAGAGAGACAGAGCATGAACGGGGGAGGGGCAGAGAGAGAGGGAGACACAGAATCGGAAACAGGCTCCAGGCTCTGAGCCATCAGCCCAGAGCCCGACGCGGGGCTCAAACTCCCGGACCGCGAGATCGTGACCTGGCTGAAGTCGGACGCCTAACCGACTGCGCCACCCAGGCGCCCCACAGAAACCTAGCATTTTAAATCATTAGCAAGTGCTATAGTATTATGCATAGAAAGTAAATGTGACAAAGTCAGGTCTAAAACTTGAGGCTATGTTTTTGACATTGCTTGCTGATGTTCAGTCCAAATGCTGAAGAACATTCCATTGCTTTTAAGTTCTGACTTGATGAGCAGAGGTGGGCAGGGAAGGACAGACATACATGCCTCAATTCCATTTGTGTATGTTGCCTAAGAACATGCAGGGGGCACACACTTTTCTGCTTTGAGGAGCATGAAGACAGCTTTCCAGTCCTTTTGAGCGTTCTCACTGCCAGAGGAGAAGCTTCCCAATCAGCTGATGTAGGAAGCCTAACCAACAGGTCCTTGCAAAGCAGATCATTTCCGTTCCAAGTGAGAGAGTAATGAACAAGGTAACTTCTCTGCTCAGGAAAGAGGAATCCACAGACCCTTTCTTTCCAATGCCACCTTGATTAATTCATTAATGGGTTTTCAGGCAAGTTTTATTCAGGCACTTTGGGACAGGGCAGTGAGTCAGAGGTTGGCATTGAAACCAGAATAGAAGCCATAGTCCTCTCTGGGGATCCTACTCTGGGCTTTAAATTCCCAGATCACACAACAACCTAATTGGAAAGAAATGTTCTTAAACAAGAGCAGGGGTTTTGCCAGGTCTGCCAGGGACTAATAAGGTCGGTCTAAGGACTGTCTGATGAAAGAGAAGTTGGATTTACATGTCACGGCGAATTTTTAAAGTATTTTCACCCGGAGGGTTACTGCTGAATATAAATAAAATCTCTCTCCTTGGGCAATCCCACACCAACTCCTGCAGATATGCCTTCCTTAATTAAATTAACTTTGAAATGACATTCAAACAATGTCTTCCTGCCAAACGCCTTTGTTTTCTCCAAGATCTACCTTATTGACAAGCTGTTTCACGAGGTTCCTTTGTAAACTGATTGTTTCCCACTCCCAGCCTGCACATTAATTGGAGAGGAGTTTTGACGTCTCTATAGCCGGTATCAGATAGCTCTCACATTGCATTCATTTAACCGTGTACCAAATGGCCGGCACACTTACAATACCAAAAATTAAAAATGAAAAAAAAATTATCTAGGGTGCTTACAGAGAACCGGATAAATACAAAATTTAAATTTCATCTGCTGAAATTCACACGCCTGAAGGCTCCGGAATTTCCCAAGTTGAGGAAAGAATTTTTTTTTTTTATTAGTCTCTCAAAAATCAGGCATTCGCATTTGCAATTAAAGCTGCTGCTGGCTTAAATACATTAAGTCCGAAGCTGCGGCTCCCCTCCAGGGTGCGGGCGCGCAGGCGCGGGCACGCAGACGTGGACACACACACACACACACACACACACACACACACGCCCGCCCACACCACCTTCCTTGTGAATTGCCTGCGGGATTTATGGGCTTCGCCACCACGGATTACTGTCAGGTGCAGAAAGCAAGCCTTTGTCCTTGGGCATTTTCCTCCCCCCCCCCCCCCCCCCCCCGCTCCCCCGGATTTGACGGTTATTTACCGGCCACGTGAGCGCTGGGCGGGTGTCGGGTAGGGGAAACAAAGGCTAGCTGAGCGCGGCCAGTGTGGCCCAGGGACGGCTCCCCAGCTCCTGCGACACGTGTGACATTAGCCCAGACCTGCATCCGACTGAGAGGCTCCTCCAAGAGAAATCTCGTCCAAGCCCTTATAAAAGTGTCGCGTTTCTTGAGGCCGGGAGAGCGCTCAGTCAGCGGGCCGGGCAAAGCCGGGTTCCTGGGCCGCCCCGGACCTCCGGGACTTGGGCGGCTTCTTGGAAAGGGCGCACACTCCTGGTGTACCACTGAGAGCGAGTGTTTAGACAGAGCCTTGCTGCCGCTCAGCAAATGAAAAACCGGACACAGGCCCCCTTTGCCCTCAGGAGGAAGTACAAACCCCTCCCCAACGGAGAGGTCACGCAGTGAGCCTTTGGCTGCTGACCTCCCGACCCGGAGTGCCTGGCGCCCAAGGGCCTGCCTCCCCGAGGCCTCGGTAGGTGCGCAGTTGTGGCCCCCTCTGATTAGCAGCAGCGTGCCGTGGGCGTTAAAATTTCGGAGGCACCGAAAAGTGATAAAAAATGCAGTGCTTTTTAAAACAAAATTAATTGCAAAAAAATTATATGAACAAAATATTAAATGCTAAGTAGAAACCGGATCAGTGCAGTGCGGTGCTGAGCCATTTTGTAATCCGAGGTAAAAGGAAGATCCCCTACTTGACCTGAGCCCGGGTATCAGGGGATTCGCGGCGCAGTAGGAGGGGAGCGCGGGTGGTAGGCCTCGGAAGCGTGGGGGGGGGGGGCTCCTCCCGAGGCCCGGCTGGGGAGTGGAGGAGGGGTCCTGGGGGCCGGGAGATGAGAGCTCCAGGGAACCGCTCTGCTAGTAACAAAGGCGGAGCGGAAGGCCGAGTTTGGGGCGGGAAGGACCCCGCGGCGGCCGTCGCTGCTTGGGTCGTGCTTCCAGGGGAGACCCAGAATGGAAGGCCCGACCCCGCTGCTACCGGGGCCGCGAGCGAGTCCTGTAATTCCCCCGCTCGGTGGTTAATTCTCACTAACAAGATTTGGCAAGATGTCGGGCGAATAATGTTTGGCTTGTGTCGTGTCCCCACCGCGGCGCGCACAAACCCCATGCCAAAAGCGGCCTCTGGGATATTAAATGCCTAAGTAAAACTGGGGGCGGGAAAAATGCTACATGACCTGGAAAGAGAGATGCATGGAAACCTGAATCACCCTCAGAACTTATTCAATCCTTTACGCATCAATTTCTCAGGGTCTAGCTTCGCACCAAATGTAGACCGTAACTGTCATTTCCTGAGAAAACAATTCACATGCGTGCAAGATGAGGTGAAGACTTTTCCAAAAGCCTAAAACGTCGGGTTTTCCCCCCACCGGGATTCAATAAACATCTTTAGGAAGCGTGGACGGGAGTGGCACCCCTACCTTCCTCCATAGAAACAGCATTCCGGCAATTAATGCCTCCCTCTGGGTCGTAAAGCAACAAACCCAACACCTCACTACTACTGGGCTGCGGGGCAGGAGGGCTTTTCTCTTTCATCTTGTAAGTTAGGGCTTGCCCACGTTCTCGGGAAGCTATAAAGCTGATTTAATGGCTTGAGATGAAAATCGATCACGCTAGTGCAGAAGCTAACGTCTGAGGAGTCGCTTTGACAAAACGACCGGCCGGGCGGAACGCACTCCGTAAGCCCCGGGCGAGGAGGTCCCCGGCCATGCCTGCTGGGCAGCGGGGCAACGCTGCCCTCTCCACTTCGGTTCGCGGGAGGAAACCTGCGAGGCTGCTAAGGGGGAAGCACGGGGGCAAAAAGGAATGAAACCTCCAAAACCGAGCCCCGGCCGCCGTTAGGCCGGCTTCCCGGCGGGCCGTTTTCCGTACGCCGAACGCCGCATCGCCGCGGCGGGGAGGAATGGCTGGACTGCCACTAGGGTCCGGGCGGGACGCGTGCCGAAGAGGCCGGGGCCGGCCGGCGGGCTGCGACAGGCGCTGCCGCGTTCCATTCACAAAGTCCTGGCGCGGCCGCTCGCCTGCCGGTCGGAGGCCGCCTCCCTCTTCCTCTAGGTCTCGGTTTTATGAATGGGCCTGAAGGCGAGCGCCGAGCGCCCTGTTTACTCTGCTCTTTGTGACGTCGCGTTCCCATGACTGGGCGCAAGCGGCCCGCGCTCCATTCACGCTCAGGGGAGGGGGCAGGGGAGGGGCAGGCGGGGCCGAGGGAGCAGGCGCGGGGCGGGGAGCCGGCGCGGGGGGCGGGGGGGAGGGCGCGAGGCCCAGAATGGCAAGGGGCGGGGCCTCTCGAGGTAGTAATGAATCTGCCCCCTCCCGGGGGAGTGCAGAGGAGCATTAATACATCTACAAGCTAAAGAGGAAACTCTGGCTGGGGCAGTGCGCGGAGCTCCGGTTGTCGGTGGCGAGCGTCAGCGGTCCGAACGGCAGCGCCGGTGGCGGCTACGGCGGCAGCGGCACAACGGGCAAAATACAATAGAGGCAGCAACAGAAGGGAGCCCCGGTGGTCCTCTCTCCCATAAACACACTCCCCTTCACCTTCCCCCAGCACCGCGCGCGGTGCCGCCCGGTGCCCGAGGCCGCTCGGACTGCTATGTAACCGCGAGACTGCTGGAGGAAGGGGACCGGGGAGAAGAGGCTCGCCCGTGGGAGGCCGTGGGGGCCAAGTTTGCGGTCACTTCTGCACGCGCTTCCCTTAGCCCCCACTTGCCCCCTCCTGCAGCCCAACTGGCCCGGGTCCCTTCGCCTCCTCCTCGCGTGCCCAGCAGCCGCGGTTCCCGGCGACCATGGTGACGGTGGAGGAGCTGCGGGAGATGGACTGCAGCGTGCTCAAAAGGCTGATGAACCGGGAAGAGAACGGCGGCGGCGCGGGCGGCAGCGGCAGCCACGGCGCCTTTGGGCTGTTGAGCGGCGGCAAGTGCCTGCTCCTGGACTGCAGACCGTTCCTGGCGCACAGCGCGGGCTACATCCGAGGCTCGGTCAACGTGCGCTGCAACACCATCGTGCGGCGGCGGGCCAAGGGCTCGGTGAGCCTGGAGCAGATCCTGCCCGCGGAGGAGGAGGTGCGCGCCCGCCTGCGCTCCGGCCTCTACTCGGCGGTCATAGTCTACGACGAGCGCAGCCCGCGCGCGGAGAGCCTCCGCGAAGACAGCACCGTGTCGCTGGTAGTGCAGGCGCTGCGCCGCTACGCCGAGCGCACTGACATCTGCCTGCTCAAAGGTAAACTCTGGCGCCGGGGCGCGAGCTGGAGGGTAGGTGTCGCGGGGCTTGGCGGCCTGCGCCTTAGTGGGCAAGGGAAGAAGTAAGTGCCTGGAGGGACTCGTGGCACGCACTCCTTTGTGCGTGCTGTTTTGCATGGGTTTGCAAGGTTTTCGTGCGTTTGTGTGCAAGTGCGAGCGCCTGAAGTCCTCAGAGACGGTGAAGGTGCGTTTCCTCTGTCACCTGCAAGTCGGTACTCTTCCTGGAGACTGCATTTATTTACGCTCACTAACCGTCAGATCTCTTAGGCGTAGTGGCTCCACTGCGTTGCCCACCCATATATAGTCCAGGGAGGTGATCCCGGTGCTAGTGTGCGGGTGGGGAAGGTCAGGCCTGTCGTTTTGGCGTGCTCGGGCCCTGCACTGAGTCCGACCCCTTGAACCCGAGAGGTGGGGAATACGGTGAAGAAGGGCGAGCGCCGAGGTGGGATGGCTTGGTAAATGCAGAAAGGAAGATCGGGTTGCGGACATTGCGTGGAGCTATCTGCTGCCCAACTCCGAGCTCCGCCTGGAAGGTGGCCAACTTCTCCCGCCTCGGGCTAGACCCCAGCTCCGGGAGCGGGGCAGGGGGGGAGGGGCGGGAGGACTGAGTTTCGGGGAACTCGAGACGCGAACGTGCCCCTTAAGTTCAGGCCGCGGAGAAGTACGACCTTTTGTTCAGACGGGGTTCTCGACTGTCTTGTTAGCGCGTGCTTGACTTAAGTGAAACCTGGCGAAACTCTTCGGGGACGGGAGTTCTGGTCAAATCTGGAAGTCAGAAACCCCCAAAGGACCGCGTGCTAAGTAACTGGAGGGCCGGTGCCCCGGCCGCACCTGCCGGGCCTCGTCGGGTCCCGGTCCCTGACGTTTCTCGGGTGGGAGAGCGGGCAGGACGGGGTGTGGGTAGGGGCGCCCCTGCCGCGCTGCGCCCCGTCTTCCCACTGCCGCATTCCGCGCATTCTTTCGCCCGCGTCCGGTCCTCGCCTCCGAACCCGAGAGGCTTTTCAGACCCTGGCCTTCAAAGAGCCGCTCCTTTCCCTGCCGGCGTCTTTCGCCTCCTCCCTCCTTTCTTTCCCCTCCGGACCTGCTCGCCCCGGAGGAAGAGAGGTGGTGGAGGGAGGAGGGGCGGAAACCTCTCCCCACCGCCCTTTCCAAAAAGCACAACAAAACTGCTCAGTGCCGCCGAGCCGGGTTCGCCCCTGCCGAACAGCGGGGGGCTTTGTTCTCGGCAGTTGTTTCCTGGCCATTTGACCTGTCAGCTGCTGGGGAAATGCTGCTGTTGACCCTTGGTTGAACTACTAAGGCGATTTTGCTGATATTTCTTTCTCTGTGAGAGCTGCCTTTTGCACCTCCGATCCAGCCTAATCTTCCTTTTTTCTCCCCAAAGCGCTTTAAGAGAAAGTGCCGGGAAGGAGTGGCACCGGAAGGACCGGCGAGCCGGGCTCCTGGGACTCGGCGGCCTCGCCTGCCTGGGGGCCGAGCTGTGCCCCGAGCGCCCGGCAGACGCACGTCCGGCTTCCACCCGTGGGGGTCCGGGCTGCTGAGCGCGCCTCCCCTCCCCTGCCTGGTGCCGGCGTCCATGGCGACAATGGGAGAAATTTCTCCCGGGAGATAGCCTTTTCGGGTGGCACGGGCTGCACTCCGAGCCGCGCTGCCTTGGATCCCTCCTGATGGAGAGCCCGAGCCTGTGCCTTCCTTCGCGGGCTCGGAAGCCAGGGCTCTTCTCGAGGTGGTGCAGATCCACGTGGAGGCTGGCTGCGTTTTGTTTTGTTTTTCTTCCTGGAAGAAACCCGTAGGGGATCGCCCTAGAGCCGCAGCTCGGTCGGGGACCTTGACCCCTGGGCTTCCGGGCTCCAGGACGCTTAAGCCCCTGGGAGGGAGGCGTGCTTTTAAGGTTTCCTCCTCCCGCTGATGGCACCTCCCTGGACCCGCAGGGGAGAGCCCAGAGCCAGATCCGTTAGGCTGCTGGGCGCGAGGCTAATGTTAAAGACTGAGTAGGGCAGAAGCCTCTGGGTAAAATGACAGTTCTCTGGTCGTTGGCGAGGTCCCTGGAGGGAGGAAAAGGAGCCATCTAAAGGCTCTTTCCTATTGGGCCCTGTAACTGCTTCCTGTTGTCTGACCTGGGGTGGTGGGGAGGCCTACCTTCCGCTTCTCAAAGTCGATATCCTTTAGTATCTAGGCCTGGGCGGCAGGTTGAACTAATGCCTCTTCTGGAACAGGCCAGGGGGAGTAGGCAGGACACTCAGCTGAACAGCTGTGTCTTCTAAGGGAAAGGAGCCTGCTTTGGAAGCAGCCGCCTGAAATTCAGTGGTGGTGGTGGTGGTGGTGAGGGGCTTGTTCTGTAGCGATGGTAGAAGCTGCCAGGTTCACAGGGTCGTATGCTATTTAACCTGGCTTCTTTTCATATGTGTGCTAAGCAGAGGAAGTATTAATTAGCACCGTTTCTCTTCCTTCCCTTGGCCCTCTAATGAAAAGGCATCCCTAGTGAGTTGAGGGAGAACCGGGAAGTGTCTGCTCCCACACCGCTGGAAGAGGACAGCCATGCCTCCTAAGTTCTAGTGGAGAAGCCAGTAAAATGGAGAAAATGTGGGTTCATGGAAGGGCACTCTGGGGGCGGAGAACTAATGGGAAACTGGGGAGGAAAAGCCCCTTAGATTATCTTTAGTAAATGCCTAAATTGATTCAGTGTTGGGTAATTTGGTTCCCATCGGAGTTGTTCATTTTAATTTCCATCTAATGGGACTTTCTGTATATCTCATTGCACATGTGGTGGGGAATGTGAAAGGAAAAGTGGCCAGACCCGACTGTTCTCTGCCAACCTACAGGAACAGAAAAACAGAATATTTTCGGAAGTTATATTATCCTTTCCAGCCAAAGGCTATCTAATTCTACCAACTAATTGTGTTTAATAATCTGAGTTTTCTATTTCTGCCACGTGGACGTGCGTTGGTAGAAATGAGTTAACTGCGGGTGGTTAACTAACACCACATGCAAGAATTCGTAGTTAAGAGTAAATGTTACTTAATACCAATAAAATGTTGCCTGGCCTTTACATTTCCTAAATGTTATCCCAAGTTTTGCTAAGAACGATAACCTTAAATCACTACACTCTCTGGTCTTTTTGCTAGTAGAAGATTCCCATTGGGGCAAATCTTCCCCCCCACCCCCACCCCCCAACTTTAAGCTCATTTTATTTAAAGTCCTGTAAGGCATTTTGGGGGAAAGTTTAGAAATTTCAGCTTTTCAGATTTCATTAGAATACACACCTCCTTTGAACTCCCTTTCTTTCCTTGATAGCTCCTCAGATGAGGGTTTTAGACTCTGGTCATTAGAGAAGGACAAAAAGGGCATTTTCTTACCCTAATATCTTACTTTTCTCCTGTCTCAAATTCATCTCAGCTCATGACTTTTGTCCGTTCTTTAAGTTCTGATTTAAAAGTTGTCCTGGCCCTGTCTTGAGGCAGTGGGACGATCAATTAGATATCAATTAGATAGCTTCTCCCTCCAGGTTGGGACTCACATACACCGTAGTCCTAAGGCCTGACCCTACAGACTGTGACATTACACTTTCTGTAGGAAACAGCCCCCAAGGCCAATGACGGAGTGGGGGGAGTGCTCAGCCAGCAGCTGAGCTGGGTCTTGTCTCTCTCTGTCTCCATTTCCCTGGCCCATTCTAGTCCCCCAGGAGGTCAGTGGCAGCAGACAGCAAACCCCGGCTTGGGGGTGGGGGGGAATGACGTTGCACACCTTTTGACCCAAAGAGAAACGGACTGGCCTTTCTTCTTATAAATATGATACAGTGCCCGTGCCAGCCAAGGATTGAGAGCATTAGAATTACACACAATGGCAGGCTTTAGAGCTAATCTCTCACCTCTGTTGTCATTCGTTAAAGAATGACCCTCCGACCTGGATATTTCCAATCAACAAAAGTAACAAAAGACCAGGTGCAGGTATCAATTGAAAGTGAAAACCCTATCACTAGGAAGCCTATCACAGGTCCCTTGGGCTTGTCCTGAGGGCTTATAGGAGAGCCGGGCTACACTGGGAACTGAGGGAAGGTGGCTTTTCCAAGGGCCAAGAAATTCCTTTAAAAAATCAGAACATCTGAAACCAGATAGCCAGTTTCCTTACTGGGAGGCAGTTGCCGCCTAACAAAGGAAGTTTGACAGGAAGAAAAGTTCATTCTCCGGCGGAAGGCAGCACCAGCCAGCTTGCTGAATGTAGCAGATAGCCCAGAAGGACTGGGAGGGACCGTGAACCAGCTCCAGCTCCAGGGTGGCATTAAGTGTCAGCCAGCTGGCCCAGGACGCACAGGTCTGTGTGTGGGGTCCCAGAGTGGGAAGCTCACTTAGGTAAATCTTCAGCACTGCTCAGCGTTTACGTGGGTGCTTACTAAGTTAACACCCGCATCAACGGGAGTTCCCAAAGTCAAATGACCCCAGACTTTCTTGCTGGGCAGCGTTTGGCTCGTACTGATAATGAAGTCCCAGGAGAGCAAGCCCCTGTCTGTGAACGGGTGACATTCTGAGTTGTTTGAGAGAGGGTGACTGGAAGAGCGACAGCCATATTAAGATCTGTGACCACTGTCCCCACCAAATGACTGGCTTCCCCATCACAGACCCCACTAAGAGCCCTACTGTGGTGATGTGATCGGCACTGCACCAGCCTGTCCTTTCTAGAGCACTTTTATGCGCACCGTCGCAGCCCTGCATGGACGTGTGGACAGTGGGTCATCCTTTTCAGTAAGCTGTGACAGTTGTCTTGCTTTGTATGAGAAAAAGAGCGTGGAGTTCAGCTAGCTATGATGTGGTTATCCCTCAAAAAAAGTTGGGGGGGTATTATATTTTCTTCCCTCTAGACCCTCACGTTTCAAAATTAAGATGAGAAAATGAGAGCTTTAAGACCAGAAAGTCTATTATTTTTTCTTTAAATTTTCTTTTCTTAACGTTTTATTTATTTTTGAGACAGGGAGAGACAGAGCATGAACAGGGGAGGGTCAGAGAGAGAGGGAGACACAGAATCTGAAACAGGCTCCAGGCTCTGAGCTGTCAGCACAGAGCCCGACGTGGGGCTCGAACTCACGGACCGCGAGATCATGACCTGAGCCGAAGTCGGCCGCTCAACCGACTGAGCCACCCAGGCGCCCCCAGAAAGTCTATTATTAAGAACATGGGAAAAACAGGTCAAAATTAGTCAGAATATCTGTTATGGAATTACATCCAATTGGAGCTACACAAAACAGGCGGAAAGTCATTGGTGTATGTGTCATGAAACTGCATTCAGAAGCTAGAAATGCAGATCTTAGACACCTGCTTTGCAGAGAAGTTTGTGACATTTAGAATCGCAGAGTATCAGAAGTTAAAGATGATAACAGTCTGAAATCCTTGCATCGTGACCCCGTAGGGATACAGATACACCTGAAACCAGAGGCCCATGAACCTCTACCTTCTTTAAATGCAGTGGATTCTAGAAGTTTCTATCCTGTTGTGTTTCTTTAAATAAAGACTCTAGTCATGACTCTTTAGTGGCAACCTGTAGTTTGAAAAAGACCAGTTAGACGCGGAGTTTGGTGAAATGTCACAAGTGTCCAGATCCTTTCTGTTTCTACATGTGTCTTCAATGGGATGAAACCAGCAGTCTTTGCCTCCCCCAGGAGAAGGACCACCAGGAAGGCAGAGATGGGCACACAGCAGGGTCGGCTCCCGGTGGCCAGACTAGCAGGTGGCTTCGAGGCCAGTGGCCTGAACGCTGGCACTGCCCTTACCTGAGGTTGCCCTGTGCCTCAGTTTCCTCATTTGTAAAACTGGGGCCAGTCACCCCTCAAGGACTGCTGCTTGGGAAGGACCTGGCACATAGTGAGCATTTCCTCCATCCCTTTTAGTAACGTGGAGCCGATACCCGGCGTGGAGGTGCTGGTCTTGTGGAGCGTGGACGTGGGTGGTTCCTCACTTGCAGCCTTCCGTCCCTGCCACCCCGCCTGCGTGCTCTGGGGCTGTCCTTCTGTGCTGCGCGCAGCCGAGGTCCCAGCCCGGCGCCGCTCGCCACCCGCAGGAAGGAGCTCCTTGGGCGCGACTCTTCATAACGGTCAGCCACAGACCCTCCAGAGCTAGCGACAGCTCAGGAGGGAGAATCCCTTCCACGGCTGCCTGCCTGGGACCCTCCGGTCCCTCAGGCAAATCTGCTTGTTCACTTGGTTCCTTTCTCCTTGTTCTTTAAAGAGCTGCCAAAGGGAACGGACCTCAGTAATCCTGTTTCTGCTCCACTCTAATGCTGCCTTCTCCCGCCCTCTCTGCCCTGTTATGAGAGGCTTGGGGGTGGTGTGGATGACAGATGGCCCCCCTTCAAGCCTGGCCTGGCCCCCCCGGGTCACCTCTGTCCCTCCCAGTTGGCTGCTCGCCCCCTGCCTGCCACACCCCGAGGGCATCGGCCAGCTCGGGAGCCTTCTGGGCTGTGGGTGCTGTGCCACCTGCGGGGCTGACTGAGGATCGACCTGGAGGCAGCAAACGTCGCCTATGGGGAAAGGTCCTGGAACTTAGGCAGTGAACTCAGCCCTTCTGCTGTCTAACTACCAGATCTCAAGACTGTGACTGGAAAACTAAAGTCCAGGAGGAGAGGGCTGTCCAGAGTCTGGGAAATTGCCCGTAATGCTGGAGTCCCCTTGTAAGTGCCAGAAAAGGAAGTCTTCGTTAGGTGCCTCCCCGAGGCCAGGTGCAGAGCACTGGCTGTTCCAATCAGTCCTCAGAGGATGCCAGGTGCGGATGTCTCATCACACTTTACAAGTGAGGGAGAGGCTCAGAGAGGTTCAATGACAGCCCCAGGCCGCACACCTTGATGACTTAACCAGGTTGGGATTCAACGCAGGCCTTTTCAGTCTGGTGCCCTGTCCCGCACCTTCTCAGCAATGGAAAGGACATTGTGTGTTGACCACTCTGAGGCTCCTCCTACTTCCGCTGCCCTTTGGTGGGGGGGTGCTCCTCCTCGGTAACCTCACAGCCTAGCCCTGGCGCTCCTGTGTCTCCAGCACTCGCTTTCAGGGGGGCAGCGCTAGTCTGCCTGTCTGGGTGACAAGCTTTGGGAGCGCACCGCCCATGTCTTCCATAGCTTTGAAAACAGAATATTTGAACAGCTCAAATTACGTAATAAACACAGGAAATCATTTTACTTAAAAGTCTTTAAATCCTATAGAAACACATAGAGTAACAGCTAATGGCTTTGTATACAGGTGTTCAACAATGGTTTGTTGATTGATTCGCTTCCCTTTCTGCCTTTCAAAGGGGAACATTTAAGGAAGTTTCCCAGAGTTCTACCTTAGGAACTTGAGCTAAAGACATTTGCTGGAAGAGCCATCTTCCCTCATTATTCACTACATTTGGGGCAGCAATGTTTGTAGCCTTGTAAAGAAAAGGGGGTGCTAATGGGAAGGAGGGGTGCCCCTGTGCTGAGATGACCATTAAGGCCACCAATGCGCCCGAAGCTGCCAGTACTGGGCCCTCTCCTCCGGGGGAAGCTGGTTATTGTGACTCAGCAGGAGCCAGGCCTGTGACCGGAGAGATCCCCATTTATATCCCGAGGGAGGGAATGGAGGGGAACAGAGAGGAAAAAATGTATACCCTGTTCTGTAAGCCTTATGATGTGGCAAAGAAGCATTCCCTTCTTCTGCAAAGCAGAATTTTCTAGGGCTGGGATCTGGGCAAGTGATTGACTAACTGTCACATGTCTGCATGTCGGAAGGTTACCCTGAATGTCTCTAGGAACCCGTGACACCATGCCGCTTACGCGTCAGGATTTAACGGTGCTAGCTACATTCGGGACTGTTGGTTGAATGGTCGCTTCACAACCTGTAGGCTCTCCTGAATGAATTTGTAATATGTTTCGGGTCCTATGGAAACTGCAAGATAAAAATGCAAGCAGGGCCACACAAGGACCGTGGATGCTAAGTTACTCGCAAAGCAAAGTCCCAGAACTGAGAGTAAATCGGATACTGACCAAGCGTTTCTCTTCTAGTGTTTCCTGCCCCTCTCCTGCCTCTCTGCCCTCCGCCAGCCAGCAGGAGCTTTTCGGCTTGGCACTAACACTATTCCAGAGAAGTCGGCCCTTTATCTCTTTTTACTTAAAAGACCTCCCTTCCCCGGAAGACGATCCCACAGATAACCATTCCAGAGCTTAGCAACTCGCAGGTCAGGAAATCCTGCCTTGCCCCAAACCTGTATGTAGCAAGAGGGATTTATATTTAAGCCCGTTTCCTCTTATTTTGGCCCCTTGCTGATGAACAGCTGTTCATGAGGCTGGGCGATTGGCATCTGTTCTGTTGCTGAGATCCAGAAGGGCTGGTGCCAGGGTAAATTTTTTTCCTTCTCTCCCACATTGCAGAACCTCTCCAAAGGCAGGACTGGAGGTGGGGGATGACAGACATCTTTGCAGGCCCCCGGGCCCAGCACCAGACTGCCTCGGGGCTCCTGGAAACACACAATGGCCAGTCTTCCATGCTTTGACATCACCCCAAGAAGCTGCCGTGGAAAGTCCCTTCTGCATATCCCCTGCACGTCGTCCTTTCTGTATCTGCCTCCCAAACCTAAGTCTTGCTCCTAAAACTTCCCTTCCAGCCTTCAGGATGCAGCCCTGGCCAAATGCGGCTCTCTGAAGGCTCCATAGCCGTTATCTCTGGGCCCACAGCGCCACCTGGTGGCCAATGTAGATCCGGCCGTTCCCAGCTTCCCAGCCGTTCTCCTCAGTCCAGGAGTCAGATTCAAGTACTTTTCTGGGGTTTTGCCGGCTTCGTGACTCTATTAACACCAACGTCTTTCTCTTTTACAGGTGGCTATGAGAGGTTTTCTTCCGAGTACCCAGAATTCTGTTCCAAAACGAAGGCCCTGGCAACCATCCCACCTGCTGTTCCCCCCAGCACTGCTGAGTCCTTGGACGTGGGCTGTGGCTCCTGCGGAACCCCGCTGCACGACCAGGTAGACCCGGGCCCAGAGCCTGGGAGAAAGGGGCAAGGGGAGGGGGTGAGGCGGGGGCAAGGGGGCTTATTTTCAGAGTTCTGCTTTGCAGAGGCTTTGGATCCAGTGCCTCAATTTGGGGAGAATGGAGTGAACCCTGAGTACTGGGGTGCAGTGTTAGGGAGGGTCCGTTTGTTCCTTCCTTCCCTCTTATTGCCCTCATTTGGAAACATACAAAGACCTAACTTTCTGACTTTGCCTCTAACTTCACGTGCGGACACGCGGGGATTGCTGAAGCCAGTGCACGTGGGCTGTTGTGTAGAAAGAGCCAGGCCACCCTGCCGTGTACAAGCCAATTGCAGACGCCCAATGGACATAAATGGTTGGCCAACCCTCCCCCAAGAAAACCGGCTTAAGCTGCTCTGTGTCTTACCAGCCTTTGCACTTAGATGGAGAGGGAGTGGATTCATAGGGTCCAGCAAGTCTGCTGTCAGATCCCAGACCATTTGAGTTGGTCTGACTCAGAAAACGTCACGAATTGCAGCCCCCATTTCCTCATAGATCCCGCCTCTTGTCTGTGAGGCCGAAACAGCATCCGTTTCTAATGTGCCCTCGACCCCACAACAGACAGCGTGGCGCTGAGTTAGGTGTAGATTCGTGTCCTAAGTGGTGTGGCAAGGCCGGTGTTGTGTCTGCCACTTTATTTATCGAGGGGGAGGAGGGCTGCTTGAACCGGCAGGTGGGGCCCACGAGGCTTGACCTGTCCTGGCTTTGCCGCTCACAGCAGAGCGGAGCGTAAAGGCTAGAGAAGCCCACCGGGCCTGGTGTCCCGCCAGGAGCCCCAGCAGGCTAAAGGGAGACCCGGAAGGGCTGTGTCCACAGGCGTTCTCCCCTGGGCCTGTGAAAGCCCACCTCGCCCAGGTACCCTCCCGCCCTGTCCCAAGCACCCTGGCCATTTTCCTGGGGGCCTTACACTCACGATGTTGGGGGCACTCTGCCCTCTCTTTCTGGCGCAGGGGGGTCCTGTGGAGATCCTTCCCTTCCTCTACCTCGGCAGTGCCTACCACGCTGCCCGGAGGGACATGCTGGACGCGCTGGGGATCACGGCCCTGTTGAATGTCTCCTCCGATTGCCCGAACCACTTTGAAGGCCACTATCAGTACAAGTGCATTCCCGTGGAAGACAACCACAAGGCAGACATCAGCTCCTGGTTCATGGAAGCCATTGAGTACATCGGTAGGTTGGCTCTGGTGGTGCGGTGCAGGGTGCAGGCCAAGTGCAGGAGGTTGTGAGGGAACCACGGGTACTTGCCTGCGGAAGGAGGGACCGAAGGGGCGCGGTCGCCGGGGTGTGCCCCTTTCCCCTGTGCCTCTGAGGAAGGCTCACTGCCTGGATGCTGTGTTGGGTGGGGATAGGAAGAGAGACTCCCCAGCCGGGCCATTAGCTTATCTAGGCAATAACGTTTTCCGTGCGTGGCTCCAGATGTCTAGATGATAAGGCTTTGGGGATGGGGAGGAAACAAATAAAGGGAGAACTGGGCCAGTGTTTTTGTTCCTGCACATGGAAATCCTTGAAGGTATGTTGGGATTTAACCGGCTTTACCATGCATTTTTCCCAAGCTTAGTGCATTTGTTTGGATCAGTCTCAAAAAAATAGCCCAGAATGGGTGGAAGGAATCCTAGAGTCCTCTGCGGTGGGCT
Source organism: Herpailurus yagouaroundi (assembly GCF_014898765.1). Lineage (NCBI taxonomy): Eukaryota > Metazoa > Chordata > Mammalia > Carnivora > Felidae > Herpailurus > Herpailurus yagouaroundi. Next base: position 26,978,215 of record NW_024412412.1, on the reverse strand, counting down.
TCCTCCTCCCCCTCCTCGGCCGCCAACGTTATTCCTGGACCTTCCTGGACCGGGAGTGCCCCTCCCCCAACACTCTTCCCCGCCCCCCCCCCCCCCCCCCCCCCCCGACCCCCCGCAGCGCCGCCCGCACCTGCCATCTGGTGGAGCCTGGGGACCGCGCGCGGGGCACTAACCGCATGGCGCTCTCTGCCCCAGATGCCGTGAAGGACTGCCGCGGCCGGGTGCTCGTGCACTGCCAGGCGGGCATCTCGCGCTCGGCCACCATCTGCCTGGCCTACCTGATGATGAAGAAGCGGGTGAGGCTGGAGGAGGCCTTCGAGTTCGTCAAGCAGCGGCGGAGCATCATCTCGCCCAACTTCAGCTTCATGGGGCAGCTGCTGCAGTTCGAGTCGCAGGTGCTGGCCACGTCCTGCGCCGTGGAGGCCGCCAGCCCCTCGGGGCCCCTGCGGGAGCGGGGCAAGGCCACCCCCACCCCCACCTCGCAGTTTGTCTTCAGCTTCCCGGTGTCGGTGGGCGTGCACTCGGCCCCCAGCAGCCTGCCCTACCTGCACAGCCCCATCACCACGTCCCCCAGCTGCTAGGGCCGCTCGGAGCCCCCCACCCCCACCCCGCGAGCCCGCCGGCCCCGCGGGGACTGACCAGCGTGGGGAGCAGGTGGCCGAGCTCCTCCCCCTTTGCTCCTCCTGGGCCAGCCTGGGGCCAGCTAGAATGGCAATAAGGACTTCGAATACACCTACTACGAGCAAACAAAACACTCCAACCTAGAGCAATAACGGCTGCGGCTGCCTCAGCGGGCAGGGAAGACCTTGGTTTGGTTTGTGTGTATGTTACTTTTCAGATAGGAATTTCTTACCTCATTTTTTTAAGCGGTAAGGCTTGAAGTTAGGAAACCCACAGATCCTGGCAAATGTGCCCACCCAGTTTTGTTAAGGTGGGGGGGAGGCGGGTGGGAGTGGGAAAGGGACAAAAAGAAAACAAGTTTGCCAGAAGTGCCTGGTTCTGTGTGCTTCGTCCTTTTTTTGTTCTTGTAACAGGTTTTTTTTTTTTTTTTTTTTTGGTTGTTTTTGTTTTTTGGTCGATGTTTTGTTTGTGTTCTTTGACGAAATCTTATAGGACGTGGTTTTCCTTTTGAAGTCACCAACAGGTGAATAATTACGCTTCGTCATAAATAAAAGTATTTATTAAGAATTTCCTCAGAGTATGTAAGTACAAGGAGTCTAGTGACAGTGAATTTTGGATATGTTTCTGTCGATGTCCCGCAGCGGAGCACGATAGCATGCAAATGTTGAAGCAGTTAGAAGGGAAATGGCATCTCCCAGGTGTGGACAAGGTGGCGGGATAGACACCTGGGATTGGTTGCCACTGAGAAGCAGGCAGGGTGGGGTGGCAGGTGGAAGGAAGGTGAGGACTGCTGTTTGATGACTTTTGAGGCTGGTTCCTGGGCACATGGAACACTAAAGTGGCTTTACATCCCGACAGTACAGTCTTTTCTTTCTGAGGATGGGTGATCCAGTTGGCGGGAGCATGTTCTCACAGACCTGCCTGAGGACTTGCAAACCATCTGTGATAAATGCCATGTTGTATAAGGTGCTCCTGAAAAATTGGGCGCAGTGGAGATTTTCCTCCAGGGAATCACTGGGCCGGGCCATTGGGGAACCCAGCTAACTAGAGCCAGACGTGATGTGAATCCTGTGAGAGTAGAAGTACGCCAACAAATTCCTGCCTTTTTAAAATTCCCCGGCTTAGGTGAATATTTTTTAAAGGCCCTTATTTGAATAAAAAGAGGGGAATGGACACCATGTTTCAGGTCTAGGATGGAAGAGTGTGTGTGAGGAGCTGGGCAGACCCTTTGCTTGGGAGCTGGCTGCTGGGCTCCTGGAATGGGCACCGTGGGTGCTCGGGTGCCATTTTGGAATCCATTCTTGGGATAATGCCATTTGAAGGGGCCTTTCCAAACGGAGGTAAGGCTTTTTGAGGGAGAAGGATGTTGTGTGTGGGTTGGGCTTGGGGGGAGGGAGGAGGGAAGCTACATGTTACTTCAATTGTAGTAGTGTGGAACAGTGTTGTTACTGAGTGCCAGCTTAGAGGTATTTGCAAACTTGTCTAGAAATGAGAGCATGTTTATTTTTTGGTTGTTTTTTTGTTCTTTGTTCTTTTGTTTTTTTGTTCTTTAGCCCCTTGTGAGTCTAGATCTAAATGAATATTCTTGCTCATCCGTAAATAACTTCAAGCCTCAATGTCAGAATCGTGTTGGAATGCTCTTTCTTATCCTGGCATCCCAGACAGGACCAGGTTCATTACATTTCCTTCCATAAACATGAACCTGTGCTGGCATCACTCATCCTGCCTTTGTCAAGCCCTGTCTTTGGGTGAGAGTTCCCGCTTCCTGTTTTTAGAAAAGCCAAAGGCTCCCTCATTCCCTAGGAGCTGCCTGGCTGAATAGGGGTGAGGTGTGGAGGGGTTAAGATGCCTGGACAATGGACCTATTTAGAGGTGGCATAGCTGGCCATTCCCACTTTTTCCTTGATTCCTGGAGGTTGCTCTGTGTTTTGCAGTGAATGAGGTCCACTGGGTTCTGCAGCTGAGGGAGCCCTGGGTTCCAACAGCAGATGGACCTGGGGGGCAGGGTGGCTGTTGCAGGGGGAGGAAAAGTAACCTGGAACAGACTCACTTTCTATAGAACAAGTGCACATCCGCCAAAACCTGTGTTTTCCCAGACTGGATTCCAACCATGTGGACAGACGGAGCTCAGGACCAGCCCCAGACACGTCTTCCCCCCACTTTTCAATTCAAGTCTTCTGTCACTGTGTCAAACTGCTATTTATAAAGCCATTTTCTTTGTACTTGATGACAACATGAGTCCCACAACTCTTAGAAATAAAAATAGGAAATTGGCTTGATAGGAAGAGGGGATTTGGGGGAGGTGGTCCTAATTCTGCCATCAGAAGCCTCTTTGATGACTCGACATAACTCTAATGAAGACACCACCACAGGGTCAGTTCAAATGGTCAGGTGGGTTTCCATTGGCCTCTCTCCCATGAAGTGATTTCTGGTGATGCAAACTTTCTGTGATGGCCGGAAAACGTTGCCACTTTCACTGATTATCAGCCATGCTGTTGGCTACCTTGGATCTCCTCTAGAGACCAAGGGTTGCTGTCAGCTCCCAGAATCTTGTGTGGCCAAGGGTGTTTGTGGATCGCTGAGGGTAACATACCTGACTTTCCCATGGAGACATACCAGGCTGAAAGTGCCACGAACAGGTGGCTGGGAGCTCACAGTCTCAGTCCTTTCCTCCTGAGGCCATTTTGCTCAGGTGCTTGTTGGAACTGGATTCCAGAGTTTTCAACAAGGTTGGGATGCCATGAGAAAAAAATGTAAACATCCGTGGGAAAGTGGACAGAGAAGGCAGGATGGTTGATCGGGATGGGAGTTGGCCACCAAGCCCAAAGTACGGAAGAGGTGGTTCACCTTGACTGTCCACCGGCATCAGCTGGGGAGTTTTGAAAACCTTGCTACCAGGCTATCCCAGACCAATTAAGCCAGGATTTCTGGAGCTGGGACCGAGGCATCCGTGTGTTTCTGAGCTCCCCAAGTGTGCCCCATGTGCGGCCAAGATGGGGAAAATGGCCTTGCTTTCTGGAAGGCTAGTCTTCATGACAGAACTAGCTTGTCCCGAAGAAACCACAACCAGGGGTTGGTCACTGGCTTAGCAGGGTCTTGCCACCCGTCCCAGCCTGGCTGCGGGACAAGATGGTTTCTATCAGGAGCTCAAGGAGCATGTGACCCCCTGAAGGGGCACCTCTCAGTCTCCTCGAAAGTCATCTGATCTGTGGAACGTTGTCGGCGAATTGAATACAGTGTCTGGACGTTGGGGTCTTTCCTTACATTTTCCTTGTCGAATAAGAAAGATGGGGAGTTTCACCTCTTGAAGATAACCCCGTCCCCGAAGGGCACCCTGCCTGTTCTTAGAGCTTATGAGTCATATGAGGAAGAGGCTTCTTCAAGACAGAGCAATGCAATACTTGTAACTTTTGTAAATAGCCCCGTCTTTCAGAGTGATGTCATTTCTACATTTGATATGCTTGTATTTCTGTAGGATGTATATAGTTTAGGGGATTTTTTTTGTTTGGTTTTGTTTTTTAGAAAAGTTGACATGTCTGTTTTTATTTATTGCTTGAAAAAGATCATTTGAAGAAAAATAAATACATTTTCAACCACCTCTGGCCTGGTTTATTCTTTCCTTGAAAACTGCTCTGCTGGGATGACTTGGAAGAGAAGGGAAGGACTGGGTCACTTAATGTGCGCTTAGTGACACTGACAGTAAGATGGTAGGCAGACTGGCTGGTAAAATCAGTGACCCCACTGTTCTCCCTGATGACCGCTTGAGGACAGTGATGGTATTGCTGACGTGCATCTCTGAGAACCTGATTTCTCTAGGTACACTCCTACGGGAAGAATTCGACAGTGGAACACCTGGGTGGCTCAGTCGGGCCGGTGTCTGACTTCGGCTCAGGTCATGATCTCATGGTTTGTGAGTTCGAGCCCCGCATCGGGCTCTGTGCTGACAGCTGGGAGCCTGGAGCCTGCTTCGGATTCTGTGTCTCCCTCTCTCTCTGCCCCTCCCCCACTCACTCTCTGTCTCTCTCTCTCCTTCAAAAACAAACAGACAAACAAACAGAACAGTAAGAGACAGGGACTGTCCTTCATCTGAGAATCTCCTTAGGGCCAAGCACAGGATGAAGCGAAAAGGATGGCTCCTTGGTGGGAGGAGTCAGTCAAACTGCCTAAGCAGGAAGCGATTAGGGCTATAGTAAAATGTATAAGGCATCGCTACCACTGGGACACCCCTCCCCATTGATAAAAGGTCCTGCCTGACTCACACAGAATCTTAGGAAAGTTTACTGACTTCATATTCCATTGGGATCATAGAAATTACCAGCATGTTTGAAGGCCAGATTGAAGAAATACCTGGATAAAGAATTATATAAATTGGCGGTCCCCCAGTGCTGATCTGCGGATTGTTATCAGATTCCTTTGTGCAGATTTCCCAAGTTGTAAACCAAAAGCAATTAATAAACCTCATTCCCACTCTATCATTTTTATTTGATATTCTGGAAGCCCTACCCAATGTGATTAGGAAGCCATAAAATGAGGTATACAGTTTGGAAAGTGGGAAGCCAAATTGTTTGCAGAGGATATGTGTCAGGAAAACACAGGAGAATCAACTAAGAGATGATCAGAAGTAAGAAAATTCAGTAAGCACTTGATGGTAAAATTAATATGAAAAAATCAATAGGTGCTGCTATGTGAACATATCCATCAACAGTGAGATGGGAGTTGATCCCATTTACAGTATAACTTACAGATGAAATGCCTACAGGGCACCTGGGTGGCTCAGTGGGTTAAGCATCCAAAGTCGGCTCAGGTCATGACCTCATGGTTCATGAGTTCGAGCCCCACGTCGGGCTCTGTGCTGACAGCACAGAGCCTGCTTCAGCTCCTCTGCCCCCCCCGCCCCTCCCCCACTGCTTTTCTCTAAATAAATAAATAAACTTCAAAAAAGAAAAAAAGATGAAATGGCTAAAATAAACTTTACCAAACATAGGCAAGACCTATATAATGGACATAGTACAGCCCTACCAAGGGGTTTCTAAGAACACGTGAAAAAAGTAAAAGATATACTATGCTCTCAGATAAACAGACTTACTACTGGAAAAAATATTTCTCTATAAATTATACATTTTTAAAAATGTTTATTTCTGAGACAGAGAGAGAGCATGAGTCAGGGAGGGGCAGAGAGAGAGGGAGACACAGAATCGGAAGCAGGCTCCAGGCTCTGAGCTGTCAGCACAGAGCCCGACGCGGGGCTCGAACTCTCACGGAGGGCGAGATCACGGCCTGAGCCGAAAGTCGGCCGCTCAACCGACTGAGCCACCCAGGCGCCCCTGTAAGTTATACATTTAATGTGATCTCACAACACCTACAGGATTTGTAAGGAACATGGAAAAATGATTCTGATTTCGCCTGGAGAACTAAATGTGCAGAAATGGGCAGGATGGGAGAGAATGGCAAGGTGGGGGGATGGGGATTATATATATCCTTCTCTCCTGTGGGAGATTAAAAGGTAGAGGTTCTTGGGCCCACCTAAGACTTCCTGAGCCAGAGACCCTACAGACTCCCACAGGTGATGTCCGATTTACCACTCAGGAATCCCTGATACAGCTTTGTCTCTTCCACCCTCCCCCTTCCATTCAACCCCCAGACCCTGACTTCAGATTACTGTCACTATTACTACGACAACTTACCCCAAGAGCTTCCTTGTATAAATCAATAACCGCTTTATTTTGCTGATGAATTTGTAGATTAGAAACTTGGGAAAGGCCCCGCTAAGCAGTCCTCCCTCGGCGTGCCTCAGGTGGTCCCAGTCCGTGACAGCTTGCACCGCTGTCATCCGAAGGTGGTTAGGCCGTGCCTCCAAAATGGCGCAGATGGCTGGCAGCGATGCTCTCAGCTAGAGTTCAGTTGTGACGGTCACTTGGACCGCCAACACACGCCCTCTCCTGAGGGCAGTCAGATTTCTCACGAGACGAGTGGTCCAGTCAACACCCCTTTTTACGATCTGGTTTCAGAAGTCACTTCCTCCCTACTTGGTTGACGCAGTGTCAGGCCTCCTCAGACTCAAGTTTTGCTCCTAACCAAGAGACATTTATCATCTAAGATCTCCTCCAAGGACTGAAACAGCTTCCGGCCACCACGCACACTGTCTATGGCCCCTTCTGATCCAGAAAACATCACAAGATAAATCCATTCTTTGAAAAGCGACATGCTCGAACAGTGCAATCCCAGGAGGGAATGCAGGTAGGAGGGTTTGAAGCAACCACTGATTTCAAGACCCCCACCTCACCATGAGAGTTCACCTTTTTACGTCTGCGTCCACCCAAGGTGTCTTCCCCGCTGCACGGCGGAGCGTAGAGACCAACCCAGTGCATGATATGGAGAACAAGTGGCTAGAGAGAGTGTGCTGGGTTTTCCTCCAGCAGAATACAAAGCTACTGAAATTGTGTCTGGCAGCCAGTTGAGGCAGGCAGACCAGGGTAGCTCAGGGGTCTCTGGACAGACACATTCCCATGAGCCCTTCCAAAAACTCCTTGCCCTGCGTCTCTGGGGGCACATACAGTGCCGTGAGGGTAGGGAGGTTTGGACTGGATTTTCATCCAAGAGGTTACTAGTAACAGCCACCAAATGGATACACATCTGCCACCTCCCAACAATGGGCTCTTACACAAGACCTGAGTCAGACAACCCAGCTTAGACCAGCAACTTTGTACTTCGTGAACCTAAAAGAGCCAGGCCCACTGCAACTTACCGTCCTTGTTGCTGGCAGAGAAGGGAAGGGCTTTGTGGCAGGAGAAATAACAAGGAAAATGTGTTCACCTTGAGGCATAGGGACCTCACCCAGTGGAAAAAAAACACAAAACCTGTAGTCCAATGGCTGTCCCGAGTTCTGTGCAGTTAGATGGGTCTCCTTTTCCTGGGAGAGAGGAGAGAGAGAGGGTAGGCAGGCTGAGGCACAGAAAGGGGCTGGAAACAAAAGGAAAAGGTCCGTTTCTCCAACATGTGCCTTCAGGGGGAGAGGCCCTTATAGAAAAGTCGTCTGTTACCTTGAGATTGGGGATTTCACGACCAGCTGCTCCCTAAAGGTTGCCCAGCCTCTGGATCCATGGGTCTAAGTGGCATGGGCTTTATCTCTCAGTAATTAGCAAAGATCCCATCGAGGTCCTGGGAAACTCACTGTCATCAGCGTAGACAGAATAGGGAGCTGGGATGGTCTGGAAACAGGGCTCGGACCTCTCATGAAAGCAGGGAACCCAGGCTTACAGAGCAATAATAGCCAAGGGAGCTGGCTCTGGTGAGGTGCCCTAGGGAAGTTCATTGGGAAGAGACTGAACTTGACCTTGAGGCATGTCTCCCATCAGAGTTCCAAGCTGATTTGAGTAAACATTTTGGGGGGGGGTGGGGGGGGGTGGGGATGGGGTGTTGCACAACTCTTAAATTTAGTAAACTTACTAAAAAATCACTGAATTGCACACCTAAAATGGGTAACTTTGTGACATATAAATTATCCCAATAAAGCTGTTCAATGATTAATATATGGAAATATGCTCACTGCCAAAAATATCAAAGAACACAAATACAGATGAGGAAAATGGAAAGTTTCTTCTTCTCAATATTTCTGCCCTACATCCCACTGCTTTTACTTTCCATAACCAAAATGAACAATTCGGCACGATCTGTTTGAGACTTTTATTTACGCATTGTGTAAAATGTGTGCGTTTGACAGGATAATACTGTTAAGCCAGGATTTTCCCCCTTGTTGTTCTCTGTTATTCTTGCCCTGCCCTCAATTTGATCAGCTCACCATTTGCTCTAACTGCCCCTAAGGTCAGGGATGGCACTGGGCCAGAACACAGAAACCAAGTAATCACACTCTTCTCTTGAGTTGCAAAGACACAAAGCAGTAGAATTGAGAAAACGTCTTTGTGCGGTCAGACCCTCCTGCCCTAGGGGATGGTGGGGTTGCACGTGCTGATCCATAGCCTACTTTTTCATTTAATGGTACACTCTGCGGATGTCTCGTGTCCATACCTACCATTCTACTTCACCTTTAAAAAATGTTTATTCATTTTGAGAGAGAGAGAAAGAGAGAGTACAAGCAGGGAAGGAGCAGAAAGAGAGGCAGAAAGAGAATCCCAAGCAGGATCCTCACTGACAGCATGGAGCCCCGTGTGGGGCTCAATCTCATGAACTGTGAGATCGTGGCCTGAGCCCAAGTCAAGTCAGACTCTGAACCAACTGAACCACCCAGGCGCCACGTGCCCCCTTCTTTTAATTTTAAGTAATAGTTGGAGGTTTATCTTTCAATCACAGAGAAAACCTGACCATTAAGTCATAGAAATGTGTCCACGGTATAGGTTGAATTCTGTAATTAGGCCAAATGTTGATTCTGGGTATTTGTTTACAACAGTGTAACTGCATTTAATGTATAATCCATTGCTTTGAGGGGCACCTGGGTGGCTCAGTCGGTTGAGCGTCCGACTTCGGCTCGGGTCCTGATCTCATGGTCCGTGAGTTCGAGCCCCGCATCGGGCTCTGGGCTGACGGCTCGGAGCCTGGAGCCCACTTTGGACTTCTGTGTCTCCCTCTCTCTGCCCCTCCCCCTCTCGTGCTCTCTCTCTGTCTCAAACATAAATCAACAACAAAAAAATTTAATCCATTGCTTTGAGCAGACACAGCAAGAGACAAGCAAAGAGAGACCCTTCCCCCAGTCCTCTTCATTTCCACCTTCCAGCTGAACACATGCGCTTCCAACATTCTGAGCAAACGGGCAAAAATAACAGAGGCACTGGCAGAATCAGACACCAACACTGTCATCACCATCATGGCTTCTGCCGTCGCTAAGATGACTGCACCTGCTTTAAGTTTCCAAACAGATCAAAGCAATTCACGTAGAGATCAGACTCTAAATTTAGAGGACCCTTGAGTTACCGAGCTACAGGAGCGTTTATAAATTATTATTCCTTTTTCCTTCCCACAGTAAAGTGGCTTTATTGAAAAATTCAAACGCAGCAAAAAATTAAACAGCAAAAAACCTTCTGACATCCTTATGTCTGAAGCTACCACCCTTAGATTCCGTGAATGTTTTTTATGTATGTGTGTGGGTGTGCGTGCATGGATATATACATATGTGCAAAATATATGCAAATATACATGTGCTTCGATGTCCTATTTCATGGATGAGTCATGATAGCTCTGTTTTTCTTGTGGCTTGTGGGCGATGTTTCTTCCGTGTTCGACAGATGCAGGTGCGTGTGCGTGCGCATGCACACACACACTCACACACACAGTGTTCCAGAGATATGTCAGACATATTGTTAAAGAATACTTTTCGACTGTGGTGCCTGGGTGGCTCAGTCGGTTAAGCACCCACATCTTTTGATCTCTGCTCAGGTCATTCGTGAGATCGTGCTGACAGTGTGGAGCCTGCTTGGGATTCTCTCTCTCTCTCTCTCTCTCTCTCTCTCTGCCCCTCCCCTGCTTGCGTGCGTGCTCGCACTCTCTTAAAATAAATAAACATTGAAAAAAAAAGAATACTTTTTGACTTACCTCCCTCCTTCCACCAGACCCTGCAAACAACTATGGTACACAATCATGTGTCCTTCCATAGCTCTCCCTGCTCAGTCATATATAATGTATTGAATTATATGCTATCATGATATATATCATGATATATTCTTAATATTGACTCTTACGAATCCTTTGCGTGCTTTGGACAGGAGTACGTCTTGTCAGATGTGTCTCTTGCAAATATTTTTTTCCCAGCCTGTGGCTTGTCTTCTCATTTTCTCCACAGTGTCTTTCAAAGAGGTTTTTAAAAAATTTTAATGAAGTTTAGCTTATCAACTTCTTTCTTCTGTGGATCGTGTCTTTGGTGTTGAATTTTAAAAAGGCATTGTGAAAGACTCTGCCAAAGAACTATTAGGATGAATTCAGTGACGTCGCAGGATACAAAATTAACAAACAGAAATCAGTTGATTTTCTATACACTAATAATGAAGCAGCAGAAAGAAACGTTTAAAAAGCAATCTATCATTTCTGTTTTCTAACATCAACAAAAACCACAGGGGAAACTGGACCCCAAGGGCGCTTAGAATCTGATCTTCTCGTGAGATGACGACATAAAACCATGTAGCAGAGTCACCTTGGTGGTTTCATTCCTGCTTAAACACCAGCTTCAGACAAGAGTCAGGTTTGGTGCCTGTCAACAGGTGTTAAAGTCCATATTGGAAAGAATTCTGGGACATCAGTTATTTAAGCTGTTTCACCTCTCTGAGTCTCAGTTTCTTCATCTGTAAAATGGGGATTAAAATTCCTATTCTGTGGGGCTGTTGGAATTTTTTTTTTAATTTTTAATATTTGTTTATTTTTGAGAGACAGAGACAGTGTGTGAGCAGGGGAAGGGGCAGAGAGAGAGAGAATGACACTCAATCTGAAGAGGCTCCAGGCTCTGAGCTGTCAGCACAGAGCCCGACGCGGGGCTCAAACTCACAAACCGTGAGATCATGACCTAAGCCAAAGTCGGACGCTTAACCAACTGAGCCACCCAGGGGCCCCGGTTGTTGGATTGTTAATGACAAGGTATATATAGAGTCCCCGGCTCATCACAAGGGCTCAGTGATAGCTACTGCTATTTGTGGGGTTATTAGCGTGCTTGCAAGTACTTAATTTATGACCTCTTGTGACTCTGCCGCCCTCTGGCAAAGAAGCCGTAGATAAAATGCTAGCTTCCAATTTGCTATGTAATGCACCACGAGGCATGGAGAAAGGAGGATGGAAGAAAAGGGAATGGTTTCCTTAGTGCTACGTGCCAGGCACCGTGCCGGGTGCTTGGCGTTTCCCATTGCACCTGGAAGGTATCACACCGGGAGTGGTGGAGGCAGGGAGTCTCAGCACAGAAGTCGTGCAGGGCCTCCGAGATGCCCCGGGTGCCGGCGTGGGTCTGCCGCCAGAGCCCGGGCCCCTTCATTTCAGAGATATTTCTAAAAGGAACCTGTGCTTCTTTTCCCGTGGCTGCTGGACGTCACCCACTCCCGTGCGAGCTTACAGGGGCGGATGAGGCGTCTGTAGCACGGATCTGAGCAGGAAGACGAGAGGAACAACAGCTACTTGTATTCTGACAGTTTTAGGTCAGTTGTGTTAAGGGTGGTCAGGCTGAAATGGACAAGCAGGGAAATGACGACACTCCAGAGCTGACTGCTGTCCATACGCAGTATATTTTAAAAATGTTTTTATTGAATATTAAACAGTTACAAGTACTGTTAGACATTTAGCCAAAGCACAATTACAGGTTAAATATAATCATAAAGATGTCTTAAATAGAAACCCACCATGCAGGCAGGTGACGTTCCTTGATGCCCTCGTTTGGAAAGTAGAGGGCAAGGAAAAACGGTCTTCTGTTTCACGGGAAAGACGGTAAAGACTAGAAGAATTTACATGCTGTAAGCGATTTCCCATGACCAAATCGATAGGGTTGCCAGATTTAGTAAAACAAAATAAAACAAAGCAAAAAGCCAGGATGCTCAGTTAAGTTTGAATTTCAGATAATGAGAAACATTTTTTTTTTACTGTATATATGTGCCAAATAGTGCATGAAACATATTTAAGCTAAAAAATTATTTACCTCAAATTCAAATGTAACTGGGTGCCTCGTATTTCATCTGGCAATCCTGCAAACGGACAAACGCAAAAAAGCAAAGCGAGGGGACTGGAACCCCCTGCCACTGGTGGGTCACAGAGAGACTAAAAATAAAAACAACACCAATAACGAACCAAGGCGTCACTACAATGGTTACTCACACAGACCAACATCACGATGGGAACATATGATCACTACTCCAAATGCTCTTGCCAGGAAACACTCTTAGATTTCCTCAAAGCTGGTTTTGTAAATGTTGAGAAACCTTGTTGATAAAAGTACCTTTATAGTTTGTAGCTATCAAAGACAAATACCACTACCACTAAGACCGGTGATGTTGAAACAATGGAAGCAGAAGCAGGTATTGTATGCACATGAAGAGCTTAAATATTTTGTGTAATCACTACAATGGTTACAGGGTCAAGGTCATCCTCTAGGTCTAGGCTATTAGCCTCAAAGAGTTTGGTTCCGCTTGTACTGCTGCGTGTTCTCGCTCCTCATCCTGAACCTTGGGAGGGGCATGGGAGCGTGAGAGACACCCCACTACCAGAGTTTTCCTGTGTTTCTCTGCAAACACTCTCAATCAACAAAGGGCTTTCAGGGCTGCCTGAGGAAATGCACAAAGAGATGAAAAAGTAGCAAAACAATCTGAATTGTGGCGCATGAGAAGTCTGGGTGAGTGTGACAATGTAACGCGGGAAAGAAAACACGAACGAAGGAGGAGCCCAAATGCGACACCCCTGCGGCGTGACTGTTATTTCAAAGGAGGCGGGACCTCTGGCGGATGTAGAAAATGGGTCGCACGGCGAGCGGCTTTGGTCTCATGGGGTATAAAAGCTGGAGCTTCCTACTGCCCTTCACTCATAACCATGGCTTATAATTTAAAATGATGAGAAAACAGCTTGGGGAACGCTCAGGCTCCACGTGGTATCACTTCGTGAGATGCTGCTGTGTCCCCCTCGGCCGCCCCCGGCCCCCCCCCCCCCGCGCCCCCAAATGCTAAGTTTTGAAATCCTGCTAGCACTTCTTTAAACCAGAATATCTGGTCGCCGAGGAATTTCAGGCATCGAGAAATCAGGGGGGATAGATTAGATCCAGTCCGTGGCACGTAAGGGAGCATCGGTTGTGAAATACGTACCCTCATCAAATCAGCTTTATGGGTGTGACATACACGGAGACATGCCCGACTGACACCTTTCAAACACTGAGAAATAGAATTCTAACTTCTTTATTAGGCTATAAAAGGTTAAAAAGTTTCTGCCACAGTTAAGGCTTTTTCTTAAGAAGAAACATTTAATTGTCTATTAATTTCAGAATGCACAAGGTATCTGAAGACGCCTCACTTTCCAGGGAGGTTTTTCAAAAAAAGCATTTCCTGTTCAGGTGCGAGATGTGTCCAACCAAAGCTCAAATATTATCTTCACAATTACGTTCTTTTCCTTTTTCCATCACTGACTGACACTGAACAAGTTTGAGTTTAGTCTTTAAATGAATTTCTGACACATGAAACCCTATCTTAAGGTCGGCTTGGAGTGTTCCCCGCATGACCGGAGTCCATAGCTCTGTAGGAGACAACTGCCCAACGAAAAACACAGCAAGAAGGCCGCTTATCCCACATCCTCATACAAGCGGGCTCTGGCCACACTGGAGGCAAGGTGCCCGAGGACACACCCACTTCTTTTCTCAAGGCTCTTTACAGGACTCCAGCGCGCACTCACGTTGAGAAAGGGGGGGCGAGCAGTGGCCAATAACCCCGTGCACTTGGCAGATGGACTGAAATAAAGAAGAACCCAGGCAACTTCGTGCATTCTACTGCTGCCCTTCCAGAGCACACTGAAGCGCCATTTTTTGTATAAAGGCTACAATAGAATACTAATCTATATTACTTTATTTGCCACGTTCAGGCATTTCTCTCTCTACATCAATGCCCTTTGCTATTTTGAGAGCAAAGGGAAATTAATCTAGCCGCTGATGTCAAGCTCCAGGAGCACAAGGATGCTGTCATGAAAACATTCTAATATTACTTATTCTATTTATGTTACTGAAAAGCTAGAAATCCCGCATTCCAAGAAGGAAAGGGTAAGTAAGAATTCTGGTTGTACTGCATAGAAGTAAAACTCTGGTTTCCATGCTGTCATTTGTTAACCGATTGGCAGAATCTTCGGAGCAGAGCACAGGAGGCCGCATACCGGATCTGGTCGTGGTATGCAAACAGAAGCACAGCCTCCTTCTGCAAGACTCAAGATGAAGAAGGGAGGAAGATGAGTGGGGTCACAGGTAACTATTGGAGCTACTCAATTCCAGACTAGCAACCTGAGGAAAAGGGAAGAAGGCCAAGTGCAAGGAGAGAGTGTCCAGAGCACTTAACTTACGAGTTAAGAATCCAGCCGGCAATACCCAGTGAACTGGAAGCATCAGGTCTAGAAGATTTGACTTTAGAACTGCAGTCAGGCTGGTGGAGGTGTGCAGATTCTCTCTTCCATTTGGTTTGGGAAAACAGAAGGGCCATTTCAGGGGAGGCCACACTGAAGTCCTCAACTTGCTAGCGCTCCTACAGAAGTGCGTATACAAAAAAGTGAATGGATTTCGGCCTAAGTTAATGCCATGCTTTTATATTCCAAAGGGGTTTTCACACTGCTATGGATGGAAGTCCCAAACGTAACCAACTGGTGCTAGCTTGTGGGCACTCATGATGACCTTTGGTTTTCAAGTTTTGAAAAGATGTATTTGGCTCCTGTGAAATATCAACGAACCCATTCTCTCGGCAGATGAATAATACATACACATTCTTTCGACAACTACTATGCACTTGGATCATTACAAGACAAGAAGCACTGCAAATGTCTTCCTTACACAAGTACCTTTACTCGGCACACGGAACATCAGATACGGAACATCGGCGGGTTAGATGCTGAACCACAGGTGGACTTCTCAAGTGTAAGGCTGAAGTTTAACACATCCATTAATCTAGTTAGTATGAGGGAAACAACATATAACCACGGTTGAGCAGTGGCTTATCTTTTTAATAAAGCTATAAAGCTTTTGAGATCTATACCATATTAACCCTTTTACTGAACTAAAGATCACAGCTGTGTTTACCATTTTAAACTATTTCTAAGTGGGGAGGCAAGTATTATACACTTTCACAGCTACTGAAAATAATACAGATGCCATTCCTTCAACCCATTGTTACACACGGCAAAAAAGAAAGGAAGGGAGGAAAAAGGCCTTCTTAACAAATATTAAACTCTGAAGCTTCGTATGGAATTCTAGTGCTATTACACAGGTAGCCAAGACACGAACACCCAGCTTGGGTCACTAAAACTTCAATAGAAGCAACAACTGAGGCTAATTCTTGATTTCATTTTGAGGACCCATGCAAAATTCTGCCATGAAACTCCAAACTAGTTCCCGATGCCTAGTTCTAGCACTGGACTCAAGCCAAAAAGAAAGCTACGTGTATACTTTAAGAGCCTATTCTAGAATTTTTGCATGTAACCATTTTATTTTCCTTTAGGAGAGTAAATGAGGTCACAGCTTAATCAGCCCGCATTAAAAAATAAACCGGTTTTCAGAAATTGAAGTTGAAACGGCAAGTTTGTTGTCACACTGTTTCTCCTTTTCTTTTTTTTCCTAACCACATTTATGTTACTTTTGCTTCAAAGCTGAGAAGATGCATAGCGTGTCAAAGTAAGTGAGTTAACGCAGTCAATTCGGTATTCAGTTTGGGTGAAAAGGGTGAGTGTAAAAACTGGAATGGGTAATCTTTTACGAGCGTTGATGTGCACCGGGCAAATATTAAAACATGCAAAACAAAGTAGTAACTTCCTGCAGAAACAGTATAGTATTTCTCCACCTTCATTTATAAAAATAACCGAAAAGAGCTTTGGTTTCAGTTTTTGTTCTCCTTGTCTGTTAAGAAGTTTGAAGAAACGGTTCGGAAACGTAGTGCAGGGACCTCTATAAACTATCTGAAGCACCTCACTCAAAATAAACCCCAATCTGGAGTAAACACAAAAGTCCCTGCACATCTATCTACTAAAGACGATGTGAACTTTAGCTTTTTGAACTGGAGAAACCATGAAGATTTTTGTGACTCTAATAGAGTACAATAATTCCACTCAATTTGGAAATAAGGCAGCTAATTTCGGGGGTGACTCTTCCGGCGGTCCGGATTAGGCGAAGAGAAGTACTTTTTCTTGGAGGAGGCCCTGTGAGCCTTTCCTACGGCGGTATCCTGCAACCACGTGCTCCTTCCACGCGTCAGTGGGGTCCCCCACACCGTCCTGTGGTGTTTCCTGAGCTCCGAGACACATCACCCCCCACCCCCCTTCCCCGGCTGCGCTCTTCGGAGGTCTCCGCACCAGGCGCCCTCCCAACACCTCGAAGGCTGGAACGGGAAGAGCAGGGGCCCACAGCAGCTTCCACTTTTCTGAGCTAGCGAGCTCCTAAGTCAGTCTGACCTGTGTGCCTTTCCCTTGTAAGACTGGCCAAGTCATAAAAGGAAACTAAAACCTGATGTTTTTCCTTCCCCACCCGATTTACAATGATACGAAGTACAGATACAAAATAGATCAGAGTGAAAAAAAAGGGGGAAACTAAGTCTTGCTCAGCCAGAAGCTCATGTTGCATTGCTAATGATTTTAGTCAGTGTGACTTTGTGCAAAATATCCTCGAGAAGGCTCTGGCTCATTTTCAAAGTAAACAAAAACACATACCAAAAAAACACACACAAAAAAAAAAAACAAAACAAAAAAAAAAAAAGGAAAAGGAAAAAAAAAAGAATGATGCATGTTTATAAAACATTTAAAATGAGCCTGACATAGGTATTTGTTGCATACACATGCCATATATAACAAAGCAAACGTAGTGTGTAAATTGTGAAATTTGGGAAAGTATGTTTTGTTTTTCCATTTCCAAGCCCAGATCAAAGCAATCTTGTTTTAGAAATGGACAATTGCAATGCAAATGAGCCTGAGATATGTTAAAAGGCCGCCCCTGTAAACATTTCCTCAAAGGGAACAGTAGCAGTTGAGTATTTATCAGTTACTCATACTATATTCATCACTATAGCAATGCTTTATAAAAGACAAACAGCTTATTTCTAGGCTGTCAGGGATTTACGGAATATTGATTTTGTTGGAAACAATCCACTGTAATCCAGTCCCAAGTTTAAATCCGATCTGGCTTTTCCCTGGGGGCCTTCACTAGGTCTTCTGCTCCGCGGCTGTGGCGGTTTGCGAAGGAGCTTCTGGCTTCATGATCTGGTATGTGATGAGATACTCTGGGTAGGCCTGCAAAGGACCAGAAGAAAACAGATCACTCCTTTGGCAGGTAAGATATTAAGTGGATGTCTCAGAGGCTGTTGATCATCATCAATATTCTATATATACCCAAAGCCTGCAAAGACCAGCCAATCAACAGGTGTCTAAACCTGCCCCCCACCCCCGCCCCAAACATACACGATCTACCTGTATCTTGTACATAAATGTATCTAGACCCTATAATCGAGAGAATGGTTTTAATGTTATTTCTACTTTGAGTACTTTAAAGTGCTGCATTCACCTGTCATGCACATGGCATTAATGGGAAAGCTAAGGCAGGAGATAATCTCTCTCACCTTATCTAACGTGATGCTGTCACACAGCATGTGTTTAAGAAGTTTGTTAAATGAAAAAGTAATTTGGCTGAACCGATTTCAAACTAATTTCAAATTAATTAATGACAAATAGAACCTACTGAACTAGAAGCAGGAAGAATGAGGCTTGTGGAGTCACCAGTAATGTAGAGGCAACAGTTTGGAGATAATGTTTAAAAGGTGACTAATGAAAGGTAACATAATGGTTCAGATTTAGGCCCTCCACCCCATATAGTCTCTTTTGTCTCTTTTTCTTGCAGTACATAAAATGAAAGGCTCAGGATCTGGAATGGAAAGAGTACTTCTTGGGGGAAGTTGTTACAAACCTTCACCAGACAACTGAGTGGGGGGCAAAACCCTCTTGTAGTATGTGTACTACACAGGAGTTCTTCAATCCTAAATATAATGACACAGCTGGATGCGGTATTTCAGAGAGGTCTGGGCCTGCAAACTACTACTCTTTGGTGAGGTAAATGTTTCGGGGCCCCAAAATAATTTGCTGAATGCTGACTTATAAATTACTTGTATACAGATATGGAATAATATAAAAAAAAGATTAAAAAAACTGGACTTTCAAAAAGATACATGACCATCTATGTTCACTGCAGCATTATTTACAGTAGCCAAGACAGAAGCAACTTAAGCATCCATCGATAGATCAATGGATAAGGAAGGTGGTGTGTGTGTGTGTGTGTGTGTGTGTGTGTGTGTGTAATGGAATATGACTCAGCCATTGAAAAAAATGAGATCTTGCCATTAGTGACAATATGGATGGCCTCAGAGGGTATTTCCGGAGTGAAGTAAGTCAGGCAGAGAAAGACAAATACCACATGCTTTCACTTATATGGAATCTAAAAAACAAAACAAAACAAACACAAGAAAATGCTAGCAAACCAAATCCAACAATACATTATAAAAGTCATTCACCACAATCAAGTGGGATTTATTCCTGGGTTGCAAGGGTATTAATATTCACAAATCAATCAGTGTGATCCATCACACTAATAAGAGAAAGGGTAGGAACCATATAATCATTTCGATAGATGCAGAAAAAGCATTTGATAGAATACAACATCCATTTATGATAAAATCCCTCAACAAAGTAGGTTTAGAGGGAATATACAGAGCAACATAAAAAAGGCCAGATATGAAAAGCCCACAGCTGATATCATCCCCAATGGGGAAAAACTGAGAGCTTTCCCCATACGATCAGGAACAAGACAAGGACATCTGCTCTTTCCACTTTTATTCAACATAGTACTGGAAGTCCTAGCCACAGCAATCAGACAACACAAAGAAATCAGAGGCATCTAATTGGCAATGAACAAGTAAAACTTCCACTATTTGCAGATGACATTATTATGCTACATTCTATACTAATCTATATTTAGAAAACCCTAAAGACTCCACCCCAAACTGCTAGAATTGATAAATGAATTCAGTAAAGTTGCAGGATACAAAATCAATGTACAGAAATCTGTTGCATTTCTATACTCCAATAATGAAGCAGCAGAAAGAGAAATTAAGAAAACAGTCCCATTTATAATTGCACCAAAAATAATAAGATCCCTAGGAATCCAGCTTGTAACCAAAGAGGTGAAAGACCTGTATTCTGAAATCTATGAAATGCTGGTAAAAGAAACTGAAGACGACAAAAAGAAATGGAAAGACATTCCATGCTCATGGATAGGAAGAACAAATATTGTTAAAATGTCTATCCTACCCCAAAGCAATCTACACATTTAATGCAATCCCTATCAAAATATCACCAACATTTTTCACAGAACTAGAACAAACAATCCTAGCATTTGTATGGAACCACAAAAGACCCTGAATAGTCAAAGCAATCTTGAAAAAGCAAAGCAAAGCTGGAGGCATCACAGACTTCAAGCTATATTACAAAGCTGTAGTAACCAAAACACTATGCTACCAGCACAAAACCAGACATACCGATCAGTGGAACAGAACAGAAAACCCAGAAATAAAGCCACAATTATATGGTCAATTAATCTTCAACAAAGCAGGAAAGAATATCAATGGGAAAAAGGTAAGTTTCTTCAGTAAACAGTATTGGGAAAACTAGACAGTAACATGCAAAAAATGAAACTGAACCACTTTCTTATACCATACACAAAAATAAAATTCAAAATGGATTAACGACCTAAATGTGAGACCTGAAATCATAAAAATCTTAGAAGGGGGCACAGGCAATAATTTTTCTGGCATTGGCCATAGCAATTTTTTTCTAGATATGTCCCCTGAGGCAAGGGAAACAAAGGCAAAAATGAACTGCTGGGACTAGGAAGTTTCTGCACAGTGAAGAAACAATCAATAAACCAAAAGGCAACCTATGGAATGGGAGAAGATATTTGCAAATGACATAGCTGATAAAGGGTCAGTATTCAAAATACATAAAAAACATGCAACTCAACACCCCAAAACCAAATAATCCAATTTAAAAAATAGGCAAAAGACATGAACAGACATTTGTCCAAAGAAGAGATGTCCAGATGGCCAACAGACATGTGAAAAAATGTTCATTATCACTTATCATCAGGGAAATGCAAATAAAAACTATAATGAGATATCACCTTGTACCTGTCGGAATGGCTAGGATCAAGAATATAAGAAACAACAGGTGTTGGCGAGGCTGTGGAGAAAAAGGAACCGTCATGCACTGTTGGTGGGAATGCAAACTGGTGCAGTCACTGTGGAAGGCAGTATGGAGGTTCCTCAAAAAATTAAAAAAAAAGTACTATGCTATGATCTAGCAATCACACTACTGGGCATTTATCCAAAGAACACAAAACAGTAATTCAAAGGGATATATGCACCCCTATGTTTACAACAGTATTATTTACAATAGCCAAGATAGGGGAACAGCCCAAGTGTCTACTGGCTGATGAATGGATAAACAAGAAGTGGTGTATGCATACACGATGGAATGTTACTCGGCCATAAAAAAGAATGAAAGCTTGCCATTTGCAACGACATGGATGGGACTTGAGAGCATAATGCTAAAATGAAATAAGTCAGTCAGAGAAAGACAGATACCATAGGATTTCACTCCTATGTGGAACTTAAGAAACAAAACGAATGAGCAAAGGGAAAAAAAGAGAGAGGCAAACCAAGAAACAGATCCTTAACTATAGACAACTGATGGTTACAGAGGGGCAGTGGGTGGGGGGATGGGCGAAATAGGTGACGGGGATTAAGGAGAGCACTTGTCGTGATGAGTACTGGGTGTTGTATGGAAATGCTGAGTCACTGTACTGTACACCTGAAACTAATATTATGCTGTATGTTAATTGACATTTAGATAAAAACTTAAACAAAAAACCCTGAAACAAACAAACAAACGAATGAACAAACCAACCAACCCAGCCTCACAAATGCAGAGAACAAATTGGTGGTTGCCAGATGGGAAGGAGGTGAGGGGATGGGAGAAACAGGTGACAGGCATTAAGAGGTACAAAATTCTAGTTATTTAAGTAAGTTGTGGGGGTGAAAAGTGCTGCATAGAGAATACAGTGGATAAACCAGAAAAAAACCTGCACCATTGAATATTTAAAATGCAGAAATAAACATGCGATTGACTGACTGGATTATTTCTAATTTCACATCTGATTTTTAGGAGGCAGAAACTGTTACAGGTCTTTGCCTCCACTTCCCTCACCTATACAGGGGAACGGTAATAATACTAAGATTTTTGTAAGCATTAAATGCAAAGATCTTAGAATAGGTTTGGCCGACTAAGAATTTGGTATGTGTAAATTGTCACTATTAACATTATTATCATGATTTATTAAAGACATAAGGATAAACACTTAAAAAAAGACTCCTCCTGAGGGGGCCTCAGCAAGAATAAAAAGAATAAAAAATGTAAATGTGTTTTTAAAAGTTATAACTGTGTACATGTGTAAGGAAACACTATCACTCATAATATGTTTCCCAAAATTCTAGTCTGCTCCGATTTGATGTAAAAACAGCAATGGTTTCTATCTTCTTAGTACCTCTAGTTGGAATAACACAATTAACAATCTTCATCTCTCCTGACTTTCCAATCTGCAGCTTCGATAACTAAAAAGTTTGTAGTCTTATTTTATTATGATTTGAACACTGCTTAATTCTTGAAATGGTATTTTAGTCAATTAGTTACTAAAACAGGCTAGGTCAGCTAGTCTCCTAATTCTAGAGTTGGAATAAAACTCTAGGAATCGAAAAACTCTAGGAAAGCTCAAATACCGCTGGAGAAATGGACAAACTGCCCAGCCAACTAGATGGTTAAATGGTCAAGAAAAGTATTTATTCACCACCAATATACATGTATTGAGCATCTCTATGTATAAAGTACTCTGGGGTGAGATAAGGTCCTTTGCTGTCAAGAAGCTTCCAGTCTTGCTTGGGAAGGTAAGTCAGACCCAGAAAAAGAAGGATTAAAAAACAACCCACACTGGCATGTGCCCAGTGTCAAAAATGAGTGTGAAGCACACTCCTACTTCTTTTTGTCCCAGTGAAATTTAGTATCTACCATACCTTGTGTGACACATTCGTTTTGCTTGCAGAAAAGCTGCTGAAGCAAAGGAGTTGGTAATGCTAGTGTTTACATTTTGGTGGTGCACTATTTAAGGAGATCCCTCTCACATGTAAATTTTAGTCAGGCAGATTCTAAGACTCCAGTGGTATGAATGATTAAGGGCCCTGGTTCCTAGTGGTTAGGCTACCGCACTGTTTGTGTGTACAGGCTGATTACAGACATTCAAGTCCAGAGGGATTTAAGACAAGGGAATTATTTAAGCGCAGGAGCAGAAGGGCGCAGGATCAACCACCGAGTGTTACTTCCTGTCAAGTCACTTTATATCCATGCTGGTTATAAAAGCGTGGAATGTCTTTTTTTTTTTTTTTTTTTTTTTAAGTTCCTGTAAGAAAAAATTCAACAACCACTTTGGTAACTGACTTTCAGGAACTGACTTCCAGGAAGTCCTAACTGACTTTCAGGAACCATTCCTTAACCCAGATCCCTACTGTTACCTAAACTCAAATGCTTTCAGTTTATTCTTCACAGGGATGAAGAAGAATCATGGTCTCTTGAATAACTTTATATATTTGAAAATCATGCTATAAATTATTATACAATTTTCTACTTTCCAGGTTAAATAACTACATTGTTCATGTCATTTCAGTAAAATAAAGGCTAAATCTCTGTAGCAACCAATGGCCAGAGAATACCTCTCCTTTATGTCTAATTTAATGTGATGCTTAAAGTACAACATACAAAAATACTCCTGACATTTTGAGTCCAGCCATATACTAAAATCAGAACCACTTTTCTTCCAAGCATAATTTTGAACATATCTTTTCAATTCTAAAGAAAGAAACAATCTCACCAATGATGAATGATACTCCTTAAATCAACCCTCTGAATAAAACATTTGTGTGTTCTTGAAAGTGTTAGTACTAAGGGTGAAGGATGATTTAAGGTATAACAAAGAGAAATGAAATAAAGTTACCAATGGAAAACTTCACCCAAACTTTAGGAGAAATGCCAAAATGGAAACGGAAAATGACTCAATTACTAGACAATACACTTAACAATATCCATGCGGGCAAGTATGCCTTGAAATAAAACAACTATTACCTGCATTTCATTGTTGAAGGGACTTTTTTCTTTCAAATAGACTTGGACTACATCATTCTCTAAAATTCTCTTAGCAACAGATTGTAAACAAGTTATCAAGCCAAATTACTCAGGAAATGATGATTGATCAGCAAATATCAGAAATGTAAACCTATTATTTTTGAAGTGGCCCTTATTATTTCTTTATACCCAAATATGAAATACATTATTCTTACCATAGGTAACTTTCTTGAAAAGTGTATGGTGAAGACCACTGAAATCACCTATAATCTCAATACCCTTAAGTTTTGGGGTTGACTCCATTTAAACATAAATCACGTAAATGTATTTTTTTAAACTCACAGGCATATAAATATACTAACACCTATTTAATCATTCTCCTTGTTGAATATTTAGGCAATTTAAAATTTTCATTATGGTAATCAAGACAGTGATGAACATCCTTATATGGTTTTGTGGGCTTGTGTTTTTTTGGTGGTGGTCATCATTGATTATATTGAATACAAATTTCTAGAAGTAGAATTACTGGATCAAAGTGAAAGTATTTTCTCTCTGATTTACATAGAAAATTTTGACAAATTTGTTCTTTGGCAGTTTTTAAACTTTTTATTTGGAAACAAATGCAAACTTACATATTAAATTGAAAAAATTAAAATGTCACCAAAACACCTGTACACCCATTACCCATATCCATAAAATAAGCTTTTATTTACCCCTTTGCCTTGTCATGTACACTCTCATGTACACTCTCCCCAACCTCTAGGGAGGTACTAGGGAGACAGACACACACACCCATATTTTCTTTGAACCATTTGAGAGTAAGTTCTATATAGCATCATAGTTCTTTACCCCTAAATATGCCAATATTTTTTTCCTAAGAATAGGGATACTCTCTTACATAAGCACAGGATCAACAGTATAATTTTATGCTAATACTTTAATACCTATCCTTCATATTCCAATGGTCTTGGTTAAATTTTTTAAAAAGTTTAATTTATTTTTGAGAGAGTGTGATAGAGTGGGGGAGGGGCAGAGAGAGAGAGGGAGGGGGAGAGAGAATCCCAAGCAGGCTCTGCACCATCAACGCAGAGACCAACACAGGGCTCAAACTCAAGAACCGTGAGATCCTGACCTGAGCCGAGAGATCAAGAGTCACATGCTGAACCAACTGAGCCATCTAGGCACCCCATCAGTGGAATTAATGATGCTGTTTCTCTTCCAATACCAGATCCAACTTGGGGGAAAGACCTTAAGTTAGTTGTCCTATCTCTTGGGTTTCATTTAATCTGGAAAGTTTTTTTTTTTTTATTAAAAAAATTTTTTTTAAGTGTTTATTTATTTTTGAGAGAAGGAGAGAGAGACAGAGCATGAGCAGGGGAGGAGCAGAGAGAGAGGGAGACACAGAATCCGAAGCAGGCTCCAGGCTCTGAGCTGTCAGCACAGAGCCCGACAGGGGGGCTTGAACCCACGAACTGTGAGATTATGACCTGAGTCAAAGTTGAACCTTTAACTGACTGAGCCATCCAAGCCCCCCTAATCTGGAAAGTTTCTAAAGCCTTTCTCTTTTATCATATTTACATTTCTAAAGAATCTAATCTTCCCACATTTTAATAGAAACTTTATTTCTTTATTTTGAGACAGAGAGCACACACCATGAGCAGGGGCGGGGCATAGACAGAGGGAGAGAATCCCAAGCAGGCTGCGTGCTATCAGCACACAGAGCCTAATGTGGGGCTCAGTCTCCCATACTGCGAGATCATGATGTGAGCCAAAATCAAGAGTTGGACAGTTAACTGAAAAAGCCACCCAGGTGCTCCATTCCCATATTTTTTTTACTAGAACATTCCTCATTTTGATTAGACCAGGGTTATGCATTCTTGGCTAGAATACTGCATAGAGGATGTGCCCTTCTCAGAATATATCTGGAGGCCCACTCTATTTCTGTCTGTCCCTCATTAGTGATGTTAATTTCGATCATCTGGTCAAGGTGTTGGCCCCCTTTCTCCAATGTATCATTACTGTTTGCTTCTCCTTTGTAGTTAATGAGAACACCATGCAAATATCATTTTTCTTATCAAAATTATCTCCTAGATTTAGCATCCACTTATGATTCTTGCCACAGTGGTCTCAAGATGATGACTTTTCAAATCCTCCCTCCACATGTCCTCATCTGCCCTTGGCTTTCTACTGTAAGCAAAACCTTCTTTGCCCCTTCATTTATTTACTTACCTATTTGTTATCAGTATAGAGTCATGAATTCCTATTTTTCCCAGTGGCTTAAAATTTATTACTGTACTTATTTTGGTATTCCAACTGTTCCAGATTTGGCCAGTGGGAGCCCCTGTGTGTGTGTGTATGCTGGCCCTGTGTCCTTGTGACATGCCCTCACCACTTCATTCCTTTCTGGCATAACAGGATGGTCCAGGCTCACTTGTTCCTATTCTGCTTCAGCCCTGGAATTAGCTGCTTCTCCAGAGATGCCGGGTTCCTTTAAGTGGGGAATGGTATTAGAGACCAAGGTCTAGGTCTGAGTATGTTCACCGCTATTGGGGTTTTCTTGTTTTCAGCAGACGGTGCTAAGAAATATATGTGAATATATGCTCATATACATACATACGCTTACATATACTCTTACCCACATACCTACACATAACATGGATTTACCAGTGCACATACATACATTAGAAACAATGAGTTCCAATTTCAGTCCATCTTTGCATTTTTTATGTCCCTTCTTCCACTATGAGAATCCCAGGTCCCAAATCAAATATCAACACATTTACTCATTTGTTCAATCCTACAATGCACCTAAAGGCATTTCATCGCTTTGCCCATATCCCCACCATCAACATGTCTACTAAATGGAGTTCAGGATTTGTGGCCCACGACTGATGGCATATAATACTGTTCTCATATGTTACTTGTACTTAATTTCTCCTTTCTCCATTTTGTTTTTCCTCTTCTCCATCAGAGTAGTTAAGGTATCCATTTGGAATTCAATGAAGTTCAGACAAACTGATCTTTGTTTTTAGACAAATCGGTAGGCATTTAGCAAAACTGTGAGAGTTAGGGACTTGGTTGAAAAATGACAGGAAGTTTTCCTGCTTTGTTGACAATTTTACTTTGGAGCCTTGGGCAGTCGGCAAAATTTAATGTAGCTTTACAACTCACAAAACTATTGTTCTATGTTAAGTGCCATGATCAGAAATATAGAGATTCAACTCATGTGACCAGCCTATGGCAAGGACATCCATCAGGAAAATTCTTTAGGGGCACCTGGGTGACTCAGTCGGTTAAGCGTCTGACTCTTGGCTTCAGCTCGAGTCACGATCTCATGGTGGTGGGATCAAGCCCCGTGTAGTGCTCTGCGCTGAGCGTGAGTGTGAGGCTTGTTTGGAATTCTCTCTCTCTCCCTCTTTCTCTGTCTGCTCCCCCTCCCAAATTAAAAAAAAAAAGTAGTAAAAATTCTAAAATAAATACAGTATTTTTTTTTTTTTTTTTTTTAAAAAGGAAAATTCTCTAAACAGAAGCTGGTCTTAGCTCTCCTCACACCGACATTTTAGCAACTCAGTTATGCTTATCTAACGAATACCATACCTGTTCACCTCTGTAGATGACATATTCAGCATATGCCAGCCCGTTCACACTTGGTCTCCCGATCACTGAGTGATGTCCTGGAGGGGCATGAGCCATTTTCATGGTGCTGAATTGCAGAAAGGATTTGCCAAGGGTCACTCTACAGAAAAGCATTTGTCTAAAGAAGAAAAGGAAAGAAAGGAAAGTGATGCTTTGAAGGAGGCACTCAATCTTAGAGTGATAAAATTGTTATATTTGTTGATTTTATAAAAACTATTTCACACAAGGCAAGCTAGTTTAAAATGTCACTTTCAAATATAAGTAGGAATGGGATGGGAGGTGATAACTGATTTACTATAAACAGCAGGCTCAATAGTTAGTTACACAACCAATGACAGCAAATCCCTGGTGAGTTTTGACTAGTGGGGCAAGAGAAATACTAGCAAAAACTGAGTTCTAAGAGGATGAAAAGGAGGAAACTGAAGCAAATAAACAGAGGGCAGATGCATCTGAAATTAAGACTGGGTTTACTCATTATGAAGAAGTAAAAACAAGGATGAAATAAATAATAATAAAAGTGGATCATATACAAAACTACTTAGCTTAAATGTACGGCTAGGAATCCTCCTACTTGGGAGAAACACCAATTGGGGTAGATGTTAAATATTACAGAGAACACGAAAGGTTGACTGGGAAGAAGGTGTACTATATAAACTAGGGGTTGAGACGCTACGGCCTATGGCCTAAATCTAGTCGGCCACCTGTTTTTGTAAATAAAGTTTTATTGGAACACAGCCACACATTTATTTACATGTCATCTGTGGCTGCTTTTGCACTACAAGGGCAGAGGGGAGTCACTGTGACAGGGATCATATGGCCCGTGAAGCCGAAAGTATTTATCACGTGGCCCTTTAAAATAAACGTTTGCGAACCTTTAATATACACTATCAACACTTCAGTCAGTGAGATTGGTCACACCGTTAAATGTGTAAAACAGTATTCAGTCAAATGGTTTGTTTTTAGTTACACAGTCTGATCTCTGCATTATAACCAACCAGAGATATCATTTTGAGCCAAAAGTGTGCCAGACCCAGTCTAACTGGGTCCTGCCTGGGTTTGCTTTCTCAGCATGATGTTACTGATGACCCTGTGGGGTGCTGGCTCAGTACCGGCTGCATCTCCCGCAGGTCCCAGAGGAAAAGGTTTGGCTCTGTATTAGAGGGAGATGTTTGAGCCCCATTTCACATATGGCGGCACTTGGGGGTCACTGGACCTTGCCCGCCCACTGCCATGGCTATTCTCAGTCCTCAGGTCACGCAGAGCTTGACCTGACAGGCCCCCACCTCCTGGCAGAGCTGTGGAGGCAGGAGAAAACGCAGGACCGGCCCACGAAGCGGTGGGCTGCAGACGGACAGGTGGAGGGTACTGGCTTCTGCTTGCTCACTCGCCAGCTTTGCGTGTTGTGCCGCATTCTGCAGACGCAACAGCCCCAGACACGGGGATACCGATGTCCCGTGGGGCAACTAGTGACAGTGCCAGACAAGGGCCAGCAGACAAATTCCTCTGTATCCTCCCATGATGTCCTATTCTGAGATGCAGGAGTTCACACAGCCTCTCTGACGACGTCTCGCGGACTCAGCGACCACCTGCTTGTTATGAAACAGGCCAACTCACTGATGCATCATCTCACGGTCTTTGCTCTGCCTCCTTCTCCACCTCACTTCCTCGTGTGCCCTTGTTCCTGCCTCCCTGGTATCGCACTTGCCAAGAAAGCGTTAGTACATCAGCTTTTGCTTCAGGCTCTGTTTTCTAGGAAATCCTGGCTAAGACATAAACCTATGTGTCTAGTTGTCATGGGCAACTGCTCATCTAGGCTCATTTTTATTGTTTATTTAGGATAGGTTTGCAGCAGCATAGAGTTTTTGCATGTTACGTATCCCTGGGAATTTTTGTGTGTTATTAACCGTGGAGGCTTTAATAGAAAGACGGTTTTTTTCTGGACATACCGGATCCATCCTAGAACTGCTGACGGCTATAATTTTTTCATAAAGTAATGGAGGGCAGGAAGTTTTAAAGTCAAAAACTCTATGTATTTCAAGGCTATCTGGGTCTTTTTGAGCTTTCCTCTGAATTACAAGATCTCTAACTAACCTGGCTTTCCACCTGGTTAAAGAAAAGCAATCAACGGCAATCTCTGTGATGTATAATTTGTTTGTATTTTTTCCAATGGCAGGGAAGAGAATGGCATTTTTTTCACTGACTTCAGAGACAGTGTACTATTATTCTCTTGAATTTGAGTTTTAAAATTCTATTTAAAAGGCTAATATTCGTTTGTTTCCGATTAAATCCAAAGTTAATATTCTGCAATTAGACTTCTCAAGGCTGACTATATATCCTGCCTTAAACACTGCTAGCAACATCAAAAGGAAACTGAAGATTCAACTTGTTTATAGAAGTTGTGTCTTAGTTCAAATGTGTCTAATGCTCAAGGTTATTCGACAGATAAAATTCTCAACCTTTTCTTGTTCTGAATCTGAACCTCAGCAAGTGACGCTCAGGGAGCAAGGCCAGCTGGAGGGAGCTTCATCATAACCTACGACTGGTTGGCAGATACCTGGTTTTCCCCCGCCCCGCTGTTAGCTGTGCTGTCGTTTCTCTTCTTAGGACACAGGCTGATCAGCTATTCCTATCCAACCCCGAATCCGTGTGATCCATTATCAACACTGAGGATAACCTGTGACTTCAGCAGAGCCTGAGAAACTAATCCGGTTCGTGACCTGAGGATAGCAACCACTATACGAGACCCAAGGTGCTCACCTGTGACATATATAACACGAGCGATCTTTGTGCGTGGGACAGCCTGTTCCTCCGCCGATTCCATAAACATACTGGTTGCTTTTGGAGGAGTTTTCAGCAAAATAAATCCCGGCACCAAACATTCCTCCTATGTATGCATGTCGCTCATCAAACCCTTTATGAATAATGGCATTAATGAAAGGAGAACCTAAAAATACAAACACAGAAAGATCAGTTTTTGGGTACCTGTCTGGAGTCTCAATTAGCTGCAAACTATTTTGCACTTGGCACGTTAATATTAAGTAATTAGTGATGCACAAATGAAGTTGTAAGATGGTCTACCTTACATAAATTATTATCTTGTACTAGAATCTTAGCAGGGACCTACGGTGTTCACCAAGCAAGGATGTAATATGGATTCTGCAGATGGCAGGAGATTTTAGATACCAAAGTACAATGCGGCTTTAAAAATATAGATTTTACACGCAACCTTACTTTACACAAAAACAGATAATCAGATAAGCTGAAGCAATTATGCTAAACTATAATAAAAATATTTCGTCATCTAGATGGCTCAACTTGCAATATGAGTTCTAAAACAATTTCCGTGAGGTGATTTTCACTCTGCATGCCTTGGAAAGCCCGTACTAACACGCAATGCATTACAAAACTGGTAACGCAGAATTAAAACAAAAACTCAAAACCAGCCATTTTTAACAACACTGATACGGTCAATGACATCGGAATTCGCAAAAAAGCCCAGAGAGATAATGGCGGGCCTGACGCTCACCGTGAAATAGCATGCGCTCATTGTGATGGTTGTGATTCTCCTCAGACACTTCCTTTTGTCTGTGACAGAATCGTTCCCTCAACTTCTTGTTCACAACTTTTTGAATCTTTAAGGATGAGGAAGAAAGAAGCAAATGAGTGCAAAGAATGTCAAGTGGCAGTTTATAATTTAAAATGAAAAGTATGTTTTCTTTTAGGAAGGTTCAATTTTTGTTTGCTGAAAACATTACCTGAAAATGATAAAGTTGCCAGGTAGCATGACTAAGTTAACATTCTGGCTTTTAGTGACATAATTTTCAGCTCTGGCTTTTGTTACTCTGCACTAGACCTGGCTGTGCCTCAAAATCACCCAAAGAATTAAAGAAAAAACAGAGTTATTCCTAGACTCCTCCCAGGCTTGCCGAGTTTTAGGATACAGGGGCCTGCACATCTACCTTCCTCGAAAATCTTTCCAGGGAATTCTGACGTGCGCTGGTGTAACTCAAAAGGGATAAGCCCGTGCTCAACAGATTCTACTCGTCTTTAGGACACTCCCTTGAAAAAAGCACATCTATCCTATATTATTGATTGAGATACTGAGACGAAGAGATATATGCATTCTGATACAATCGCTGACTCAGACTGAAAATCCGGGCTCTGGACACTGCTCTGAGGTGGTGATAAAAATCACTGTCAGCTACAGTCTAAATATGTGGGTGGGCCAGGTCTCCTCACTGCCTCTGTACCAGCAACGGCAGCAGATCTAGACTCTAGTCTGTAGCTTTCCTCTTTCCACCCAGTCTCTGTTTCTAGCTAAGTATGGTCTTGAGGGGTCAGAGGAAGGTGACACCTGACTGTCAGGCAACAGATGACCCGATTAGCTTGGCAGTTTAAAAGCAGGATGCTTAGAAAAAATTTGTCATTTTCTATATTTGATTTCAGGCACACCTTGCAATCTTATTTTCACCCTGAAATTTAAAAAACTTACTCGAATGACATTGTATCTGTTGAAGATGCCACCAGCATTACCACCATCTCTGTGTTCTCGAATCGTACTTTGCATCTATAGAACAAAATAAAATAACTTTCTGAAAAGATGCCAGTATCTAATTCTAAAGACATTCCTCTGTTGTTTTCAACATTCACCTTCTGTTATATTGTTTTACTGATGACTCTCAGACTCAGCACTAAGAAATAAACGGGAGTTCACTGTAAATTGTTCAACAAAGTCTAGTGGATGAGTATTTCTGATGAGAAAAGAAGTCAGAAATATAGATATTAAACCTCTACATTTTCTTTTTTCCTAATAAAAAAAAAAAGCTTTAAAAGCTTTTCCTGTCAGCACTGTGGGGAAACACAGAAATAAAACATCACACTAAGCCATCTCCATTGCTATTTTATGGTACTGAGGAGAAGCCACACCGGGGTTAAGTCAAACTTCAACTCCTCACATTCGATGAATACTCATTAAACTCATCAAACAAATGTGATTTTTAAAAATTAGTCAGTTTTTGTTCCCTAGGTGAGATACCCCGTATTCTCTCTTTAATCTGGGATCTCAAAGTGCACCTGCACAGACAGACTGGGCAAAGCTGGATGACGTCTGCCCAGGGGGAGTAACCTTCTTCCGCGCAGTCCTTGCTCTTCTCCCACGCTCCAAATTCAAAAGAATGATGGAAAAGTAACCCGTTTGGAAGACCCAAGTTCCTCACAGAATTGACTCCAAAGAGTTAATTCTCCATCTCACTGCTCTATCTGTGAAGGTATTCGGCACATTTTTGACAGTATGATGCAAATTTGCGACCAGTAAAAGAAGGATCAGGCACTGAGCTGCTAGAAGATCTGATGCTCTCCTGACAGACTGGCCAGGCATGAGCTGAAAGACCACCCTGAGGTAATAATGGTCCTGAACTTCCTGGGAGGAGAATAATGTGATTAAAAGGCAGAAAATAAACAGAGAAAAATACGAAGGCATGCCTTCCTCTGCAAAATAACGGAATTGGTTAGGCAGCTTCTTTACTGTGACAATACCACTGGCACTGTGTTTATTAGGTGTAAGAAATGAGGCATGAGCCAGCGGTAGAGGGGGAATCTCTACGGCATCTGTCAAGCAAGAGGGGCATCCATCAGCCTCACCACGGTGCTTTCACACAGTGACCGAAGAGATAAAAGGTGACTCGAGGTATCAGGTAGATTTCATAAGCACACACGAACATTAGGTGTACTGTTTTATAATCACATTTTACAACTTTGCATGAAAGTGAAAACAAGAGGATCTTTGCTATTCGTGAGGCAAGATTCTCACTCCCTATCATTCTTAGGTGGCATTTTAACACTGGAAGAAAACAGTTCTAGTAGGGCTCTTGTATAGCTTCAGGAAAGCCTCTAGGATGAAAAGACACCTCTGGCCCCCCTACTGGAAACCCTAGGCTTATTAAGATGTGCAAACACTGTGGCATAGTCCTAATCCCGAGTCCTAGCTGAATTGGGCGATATGTCACCATAATGGCTAAGGGAGTGATCATAAATCACTATAAGACCAACTTAGCTCTACTGGAAAAACAGGCTTAACCACAGATTTCAGGAAGAGAATGAAAAATTTTGATGTACATTACCTCTTCTTCTACTGACTGATATTCCTTATCCTCTGGAGCAAGATCCAGCAAAATAGTTCCCTGATTAACACAGTGAAAAGTCAGATAAGGGTTGGTGCCTGTAGGAAAGAAAAATGAATATGTTAAAGTCCGCACTCCTCGGCCTCAATTTTAGGGAAAACTCTGTCATAAATAATTGACATTTTGGAACAAGTCTCAATTATTTGCAATTCAAACCTAATATATAAGGTTATATTGAACAGTACATCCAAAGACAAGAGCAGTAATGGAGATGTGTTTGGGGATCAACTTTATCTGTTCTTACAGAGTTCTCCAGCCAGGGCTCAAGAATTTTTTGTTGAACGGAATTTATTCATAAACACACATGAAGCTATCTCTGATACAAAAGAGAAACACACTGTGATCACAATCTAGTCAGGTCTAAAATGTACGAATTATCCTGTAATAACTCTGTGAGATGGCTTGAGATGGTCACTTATAATGAGTTTAAAATACATTATTCTTGTTCATTTCATCATGCTTAATTTAATGCAGATAAATGAGCGAGACTTAAGTTCAAAACCTGCTAACAGTTTCATGTTGCTCTTGCAATTTTATTGGCTGCAGAGTGGCTAATTCAAGTTTTTCCCTTTTCTCCCTTTACTTTCCTATTGTAAAAGCACTTTTAACAAATAGAAAAATGATAAAAATGGGGGCCGACAAAAGGGACAGATAGGAGGCTTGTAACAGCAAAGTATGGTGGGAGGAAAAAGGCTGAGCTGACAACTGTGAGTGGGGAGAAAGGTTCAGGACGAGGTCAGAGAGAAAGGTCAGGTTATGAAAAGCCATGTTACAAACGTCTGATTTTATCCTAAGAGCAACAGGATTCTGCTGAAAGGTCTTAAGCAATGGAGTGATCTGATCACACATTTTGAGAACAGTCTTCTGAGTACATGCAGGGCAGGTACTGGAGGGGAGACAAAGGTGAGGGTCGGAGATAAGCTGGAAGGCAGTTGTGACAGTCAAGGAGACAGCTGACGGTGGCCAGGATTAGGTGACCTGTACTAGATTAGACAGCAGTGGGAAGCAGACAGAAGTGTAGATTCCAGAGATGTTGAGGGTATAAAGTGAGAGGGGAGAGGAGAGAACGAGTAGACGGCTAGCTAGAGCAGCGAGGGGGAGAGCCAAGTCCGTAACTAAGATGGGGCAGGCAGGAGGCGCTACACCAGCTGAGTGCATGCGCTCTGGGTTCAGACCACCTGAGCTCAGATGCCAGCCCTGACAACTTACTTGTTCCTTCTAAGATTTTACTGTTTTGTTTCCGAATAGCTTACCTTGTTGTCCACCTAAGAGTCTTTCTACTCCTTTAATTAATTTATGGCGGTGTCCATATGCATTGATGCCTATTTCTTTCAACTCCTCATGACCCATATCAGCGAGTACATCTAGTGTAATCTAAAAAAAATGGAACAAAATTAATTGCTAAATCTTGAACTGCTCTTCAGTTCTTCCATTGGTCTTTAATGCTACAATATCCATCCAAATTAATAAATTCTTTTGTCTCCTTTATAAAACAACCTTAAAATTGTCTTGATAATTTTATCATTTTTTTTTTTTATTTTTTTGAGAGAGAGAGGGTGCAAGTGAGTGACAGCAGAGAGAAAGAGAATCCCGTGAGGGGCAGGGAGAGAGAGAGAGAGAGAGGGAGGGAGGGAGGGAGGGAGAGGGAGAAGTGGGGCTCACCCAAAGCAGGGCTTGCGCTCATCCCATGCAGGACTTGAACTCATGAACCGTGAGATCATGACCTGAGCCAAAGTCAGATGCTTAACCAACTGAGCCCCCATGTGCCCTTTATCAGCTTTTTACTCACATGAAAAACCCTCTGCTTCCAGCCGACTGTGAATTAAAATGGAAGAAACAATGCTGTACAAGTATAAAATGGTCACTGCTGTATTTCCTTTTGATTATTTAATTCTATTACCTTTTGCTTTCTTCAAGACATAAGAGAGAACAACCAGAAGCATAAAATAGGGAAATACCAGGTCCCAGTATCCAGCAGGTAGCAGAGAAGAATGGTAGGGGAATGGGAGAGAGGTTTATTAGCACAATGAAACAGAATGTAGCAAAAGGAGTAAGCAGTTTTAGGTAAGCGGGATTTATATCAAGATGAAGAAGAACTTCCCAGTGCTAAGAAATATTCAAGTCTGGAAAAGGCTGCCTTAGAAAGTGGTGAGATTCAGATGAGAAGTGTTTAGTTCAAGTACAGACCATTTTATGTAGAAGCTGTATAGAAAATTCTGATTTGGAAAAGAGAGAGTAGATGGTTTTCAAGTTTTCTTTAAATTCCCAGATGGAATAGTCCCTGAAGCCTAACATTCTGTTGTTGTAAAAAATAGTGGTTTTAAATTTTTGGTTCTTCATCCCTGCAAATGGAGATGATTAGTTGGCTACCATCAGGACTCAAAATGGCCCATTTCCTTCTGTGGACGAACAGTTAACTGTGACTCTACCGCCACCCAGTGGCAGAATTCTGAATGCACAGGATGAAATCGTGGGCAACCACATTTCTAGGGGGCTGAACATGCAATTTTCTGGCTCAGAAGACGCTGGCCCTCTGACAGTGCAGATACTACTTTACAAGATCAGCCTTTAATTTTCTCTTTCCTTGAAAAACTGAGAAATCCTTTCAGAGACACCGTTTTCCCAACTCAAATGAGATGTGCTTTATCTATCTATAGCATTCTCTACCTTTTTACTTATACATAACATTTAAAAAAAAAAAAAAACCTGACAAATTCAGCCTGGAGTTCTGCTGATTTTCACTGTCAGAATGAAGTATTTTATAATGAGTCTGATCTCAGTGCAGCAAGCATATACCACTCATTCTTTGGAAATAATTACTATATTGCTCTTAAGTGGCCATTTGAGAAATGATTGCTCCATTGTACAAAATGGGCAATTCGCTTCCAATCGCCAAAAGGAAATTTTGAGCAGAGCTCTTAAAAAGCAACAGTTTTGAAATATACATCGTGGAGACAGAATAGTTCACACCATAATAGGAGCCTGTACACTTTTAGCTACATGTAATTTAATACGCATTGGAAGCCATGCACAAGGTTGACTACATTACTGATGTCTCAGTTTTTCCTTCTAAACTTTGGTTCAGATAAAGTTGATGTACAAACAGGATCTCAATCGATGTGGTAGCTTCAATCCAAAGAAACCTTAAGCTTTTCTGAATAGCTACATATTGTGTATATCTGGAAGAAGCAGAAACCAGGCCAGCAAAGCACAGAGTGCTCTCTATGAGGTTCTAGAAAAGAAATGGAGAATGTTTAATATATTTGTTGATTATATAGCTCCATCCATAAAATAAATAGCTCAATTCCTCCTCCCAATCACCCATGAAGTACTACTGATGTACTCATGAGGAAACTGAGGCCCAAAGAAGTCATAAAAACAGTACACGCAAGAGCGGAGATGGATTGTATCGGTCTTTCCCTTGCCTGTATTTCTTCAAAGGGCTGACTGGAAAGCTAAAATAACATTTAGTTGCTTGGGGTTACATGATACCCAATTCGTCCCCATACTTATCAGGCAGTGGCCACTGGAAAACCTGAAACGATAAAGCTAAGGAATTCAGATTACTGTTCATTTGTTCACTCATTCATACATATTTAATGAATACCTTCTATATGCTAGGTATTTCCTTAAAAAGTAACTAAGCATTTAATTCTAAAACTTCCCATTATAGCTCAGAAAGGTAAATAACTGTCCCAAATTGGTAGTAAAGGACTGGGGCAAGTAAACAAACAAGGTAGTACCACAAAAGTTCATGCTATGTCCTCTACCAAGAAGAGAAGTAAACACTAAAATACCGTACAGGTTGGTAAATGTTTTGGAGGAATCCTATGCGAACTCTATGGAAGGTTCTTACTTGATCAAGGCTGTAGGTAGGGCTGGAAAAGATGGAAGGAACAAGAAGGTGGTCAGGAAAGGTTCTTAGAAGGTAACAGCTTGGCTAAGCAAGAGCTAATCAGTCGGAAGAAGGGAAGGGTATTTAAGACAAAGGGAACAGCATACGGAAAAGGAAAAACAAGTAAGAGAATACAGAACATTTGGGAGATTCTCAGCACTGGAGTCCAAGAGGGTGAGCATATAACATACACACAGGAAAAAAGAAGGGATGGATAGAGCAGCAGGCTAGGAATAGATCTTACTGGGCTTTTTAGATCAAGTCAAGACAGTATCCAAAAGCTCCTAGGGAGCCGTTTCAGCAGACAACACAATCAAAGTTGTATTTGACGAGGAGGATGGTAGCATTCTGCAGGGTTTGGAAGGGAAAGGGACTGTGTGAACAAGGTCAAGATGGAGTGGAGTGGAAGGGAGGGATCAGAGAAAAATTTCAAAAAGAGATGACAGGGCCTGGTAAAGAGAAATGGTTAATGAAAAAAAAAAAAAAGGAATAGGAGTAGAGATTATCCCAAAAGTCTGAAAATTGGTGAGTCTGAGATTATCCTATCAATAAAAGAAACGTAAATATCCAATATAAGGCAGGTTAGATGTGTTGGTCCAAGATTTAGGGCTTTTATACTATTAGAAATAGATTTTTTGAAAATTATCTTTTACTCACTTCAAAAATAACTTTATTGTATCTAGGAAATCACAAGTTTCTTGCGCTAGTTATTTATATCTAGCACACATTAAAATCAAATTGATCAAACCTGTCAGACTAGCTACTTTCAAAAGGAAAAAAATGATAACTGTTGGCAAGGATGTGGAGAAAAGGGAACTGCTGTTGGTGGGAATGTAAACTGGTGCAGCCACTGTGGAAAGCAGTATGGGGGATCCTCAAAAGATTAAATATAGAACTACCCTATCATCCAGCAATTCTACTTCTGGGTATTTATCTAAAGAAAATAAAAACACCAACTCAAAGAGACAGATGAGCCCCTGTGTTCACTGCAGCATTATTTACAATAGCCAAGATATGGAAGTAACCCAAGTGTCCATTAACAGATGAATGGATACAGGTGTGGTGTATTTATACACAATATTACTCAGCCATAAAGAAGAATGAAATCTTCCCATTCACGACAACATGGATGGACTTAGAGGGTATTATGCTAAGTGAAATAAGTCAGAGAGAGGAAGACAAATATATGATTTCACTTATATGCTGAATCTAAAAGAGAAAACAGAAACAGACACACAGACATAGGAAGGAAACTTGGTTACCAGAGGAGGTAGGGGTGGGGAGTTGGGCAAACAGATGAAAGGGATTAAGAGGTGCAAACCTCCAGTTATAAAATACGTAAGTCATGGGGATGCAATGTACAGCATACCCCATAATTATCATGGGGATAATTTTATCATGTATAAAAATATCAAATCACTATGATGTACTCCTGAAACTAATAAATGCCATAGGTCAATTATACTTCAATTAAAAAAATCAAATCATAATCTTTAAAATAAGGATTATCCATGTATCAATGCAATCATCTTGCATATAAAGCAAGCATCATTTTAGGCAGGTTGCCTTTTGTTTCTAATATCTGTTCATTTTCTCTAGGGTAGAGAGAGAAAAAGTAGAGTTTTTTATTGGACAAAGAAAGTAGAGTTTTAATGAAAAAGCCCTTTCTTTTACTTAGGCTTAAAAGGATACAGGTCAGAGCAGAAATAACTTTACAATCATGTGCACAATTCATTGTCTTGAGTCCATTCCTTGGTCTTTCGATTTTGAAATAAAAATTTATATGATCACTTTTCATGAAAATATATAGGTTGCCCATAAATATGTCCACAAAAAGTCTTCTAAGTCATAGCATTTCTGTTTAGGAATTGCAGTGTAAATCAAATCAGCCTTTCTCATAGAAAAAGTGTTCTAATCAGGAAGCTACGTCATAAAGGAAGGGCGAAAGTGACACTGGTATTATATTTCATTAACTATAAAAGACCTGGGTATGTATTACTTGGCAAAGTATATGGGTTCAAACAGGCCAAGTTAGTTAAGAGACGTCTGAGAGAATAATTGTGAAGATAAGAGGTGAGGCTGTGATGTTCTGAAGGCAGTTTTCCTGATACTGGAGTAAAAGAACTATATTCCCCACTTCATTGGCAGAGAAGTATCCTTGAGCAGGAACAGAGGCACTGAGATCTTATGTGTCAAAACATCTCAGGAAACAGAACAACTCTCTGGATTAAGAGAAATAGAAAAGAATTAAGTGAATATAATGTTTATACCCACTCCTTCCCTCACTACACAAATATCTCGACCATCATCGATCACATACTCACACCCTGATATAGAATGTTAATGGGAGAAAATTCTATGGGTAAACTATAGAAAGGGTTACAGAATTACTCTATAACTAAAGGCTACTCAAGTAACACTTGGCGGTGGAAGTAAAAATTAATTTGACTGCTTGATGACTGGGCCAGAACACGAACACAGTTCAATACAAAGAAAGGTAAAATCATTTGTCTGCAGGAAAGGCGCCGTGCTGGGCAATATACATTAAATGGAATAGCCAACATATTAATTAAAAAGATATAGACATTATTCTGGCAAAAAGAAAATCGATGGAACCATTTACTCAGAACAAAAGACAATACAACGGACCAAACAGGATAAGCTGTCAAAAGGACAGACTAAAGTATTATGATCAATAAGGAGATAACCGTGACATAGGAAATCAGTTACTGAGAGAATAAAGTTAAAGAGAAAAAAATAAAACACAAGATTATGTGCAAACTAACTGCAAGAGTAGAAAGTGAAATCCTTTGAAAATTTTTAAATAGTCACTTGGAGTTATTTGTGTGAATTAGGGTCTTTGGTTTATTAAGCAAAGATGTGTAAAATTTCACAGTTACTGTGGATCTGATCTGGGAAGAAGGGATACATTAAGATATATCTTTTGGCTTTATCAGAAGATAATGCTTTTAAAACAGCTTTCATACCTTCAGGGAGGGAATAAGGGGAAGACATTCTTACTGTTTAGAATATTCTCAGAAGAAATCTTAAACCAGAGGGTAAATCAATGGTAGGTGAAGCTAAAGGAAAAGTAATTACAGAAGTTTATAAAGTCCTCACCACTAGGGGCGCCTGGGTGGCTCAGTCAGTTGAGGGTCCGACTTCGGCCCAGGTCATGATCTCATAGCTCCTGGGTTCGAGCCCCGCGTCGGGCTCTGCGCTGACAGCTCAGAGCCTGGAACCTGCTTCTGCTTCTGTGTCTCCCTCTCTCTCTGCCCCTAACCTACTCGCATTCTGTCTCTGTCTCTCTCAAAAATAAATAAACATTAAAAAAAGTTTATAAAGTTCTCACCACTAGACAAAGACACATCTGGTGCTTCATTAAAGCATGTTCTAAAAATTGGCACAGAAGCACAGCATGACTGAGAATTTTAACTGTCTGGACATTTGAAGGTGTTCTATTTTATAGTTAAGGGGAGTGATATGTTAAGTGCCTTACCCAATTTACATAGTTAATAAGAAAAATAATGACAACCAAGATCTGTTAGCCCAGTGCTATTTCTACTCAACCGTTTTGATCAATAAGAGCATAAAAGATGAACCATAATAAGGACTATAAAGAAGTTAAGCTAAAAAAAAAAAAAAAAAAGACAAGACATTAGAACATCCTCACAGTATAACTGCTATAAAAAAAGAAATGGTGTTTTTAATGAACTCCTAATTGACTATAAGCCTACAAAAAACCCAGAATGGGGCAAAGAGGCTAGTGAATAATTTGGAAACTATGTACATATAAAGAATAACTAGGGAAAAAAAGCGTATAGTTATCCTAAAATAGGAGAAGCTTTGTAGAGTGGGTGGCTGGAAGGGTTAAGTCCATGATAAGTTGATTAGGTCTTAGAAATATATGAGAGGTTATATAACATGTTGTGGTGAGCTGAATGGTGGCTCTCCATGTTTTGATTACCAGAATTTATGAAGGACCTATTTGGAAACCTTTTTTTAGGTCTTTGCATATGTAACTAAGTTAAGAATCTTGAAATGAGGAGATCATCTAGTTTTATATAGGTAGGCCTTATATCTAGTGCAAGCGTATTTCTAAAAGATACACAGGAGGAGGCTGACAGAGAAGGCAAGGTGCCCATGGAAGCACTGCAGAAAAGCAGCCATAAGCCAAAGGGGCCTGGAAGCTGGCAGAGGCATGGGAGTCCAGACCTGTCAAAAACTTGATTTTGGGATACCTGGGTGGCTCAGTCAGTTAAGCGTCCGACTTTGGCTCAGGTCACGATCTCACGGTTCGTGAGTTCAAGCCCCGCATCAGACTCTGTGTTGGCAGCTCGGAGCCTGGAGCCTGCTTCAGATTCTGTGTGTGTGTGTGTGTGTGTGTGTGTGTGTGTGTGTGTGTGTGTGTATGCCCCTCCCTGCCCATCTCTCTCTCTCTCAAATATAAATATTAAAAACAAAAAACAAAAAACGACTTGACTTTGAACTTCAGGCTTCCAGAATTGCCAGGGAATAAGTTTCTGTTGTTTAAGCCACCAAGTTTGAGGTAATTTCCTGTAACAGCCCTATGAAACTAATACGTTAAGTAGACTAGAAATTAGATTTCTATGCAAAACAAGGTAAATGTAAACATAAAATTAATGGATTATACACAGGGGCAGATTTGGGCACACTTTAAATTACAAGCGTTTTATTACACTTCTCCAAAGT
This sequence comes from Herpailurus yagouaroundi, assembly GCF_014898765.1. Lineage (NCBI taxonomy): Eukaryota > Metazoa > Chordata > Mammalia > Carnivora > Felidae > Herpailurus > Herpailurus yagouaroundi. The sequence goes on along the minus strand of NW_024412412.1, from coordinate 26,936,263 downwards.
GTAATAAATCATCTTCCCACATGGACGTTAAAAGAGTAATTCCTATGTAGGATCTGGGAAAGTGACTTAATGATCTCTCAACACCTTTCCCATTTTAAGATTCTATATACAGTAGCAACTAACAGTCAATTTAAACTCAGGAACTTATTATTCAATATAAGTTGATAAGTTAAAAACTCATTATCCTGTATAAAAGCAGAATGACAAACAGAAGGGTCTTAATTCATAAATACCCTAATGATGACCTCATATTAAGACCTTCATATACATGTAAGATGTATGTGAAAATGGGACAGGTCTATGAATGTGTGGCCAAGTTTAGGTTCAACATTATTTTGGACTCAACTGGACAACAGAAATTTCATAAAGAGGCAATTTTAAAAAGGTACACTTGTCTAAGAATTATTTTGCTTTCCAAATTTAACAGATAAGTGCTTTGTGAAGATTTTGCTAATATAAAATTTGTCATTGGTTTTAAGTGGAGTCAAGTCACAACAGTAATATATCAAGATGAATAAGGAACAACACTTTTTGGAAACAAAATAATGAAAGAAGATTTTGAAAACACTCTTCCGAGGTGGTTTCATGGCCTAAGTTTTGACATGTAATAAAACATATAGAGTCAAACGGCTTATAACAAAATAACAGTTAATAACTCCCACCATCTATTAGACAATTTTGGGGAGAATAATAAAACACTGGGTTCCCCTGGCTTCTTTAGAAATTTGATGAGTTTTAACATATTGACTAAGTGATTAAGAAGTAAAAAAGAAACAAAGAATAGCAATTAATAGCTATTACTTTTTAATAAAAAAGACTCAGCTACATATGAGAGCTTACCTGTTCTGTTTCAAAGATGTCCCGAAGGTGTTCAAGACCAAGGCTTTTCAGGAATTGGCTGATATTCATGTCAAGACCCGCAACTAAAAGAAACACATTGAAGTTTTCAGAAAGCAGTTGATCAATCTAAAGGAAGTTACAGTATTTATTTAAAGCGATGACTCTGACACCCTTGGCTGTGCAGATGATTTTATACAGCAAAACAATCCAGCAAAAATTTTATACAGCAAAACAATACAGCAAAAATAATCCAGAATACATAATTTTATACAGCAATAAATACAAAAATTTTATACAGCAAAACAATACAGCAAAAATAATCCAGAATACATAAATTTAATTCAGACACTTCAGGTTATCTCTGAATTTGGCAGAGAAGTAAAAGAAGAATTTATCTTATCAGTAGCATTTATATTAATCGTAATATTACAAGCTAACGCTTTTAGTGAAATATTTAATAGCTGGAATTAAAAATCGAATTTACCAGTTATTGTTTCAGTTTCCACTCCTTAAACATCTTTCAGGTTTTTTTTTTTATATAATTTCAATAATAAGACTCACCAGTAGTTAAATGAAATATTATGGCTAAAAGTGGGTATACTGGAATATATGTAAGTAAGAACAAGATTGATGTCGAAAGATTTAGTCTATGAAGACAGTTCTTACAAACTGGTGTGTATATGAAGACTCACAGACAGGATGTCTTTAAGATAGGTGTTCAATACTTACTAAGAGAGGTAAGTGAAATCTATTCATTTAAAAAGCCCAAAACCAAATACGCATTCACAAGTATACTCGCCTTCTCCCTCCTTCCTTTCTGCGCCCGCTGCTCCATCCCCTGTGTTGGCGGCTCCTCCTACGGCCAGTTCCGCTAAAGGGCCAGTGAGGTTATCGATGCTGCTGGCAGCAGACAGGCAGGAGGGGGTGGATGCTGGTGAGATCAGAGAGGCACTCACTACGGTGGCCTGAGGTTTAAAACAGGTGGGTAAGGCCTCCGGGGGCATGGCATCTATCAGCAAAGCTCTGATGTCGTCAGCCTAAAAAGAGTAATACAAAAAAACCCAAAAAACAAAAAAACAAAAAACAAACACACACACACACACAAATACTATATTTTAAAACAGTAAGTTTTTCATTAAGGACAAAATGCATTCTGAAATTAGTCTTCGGCAAGTGCCTCATTATTGCCTATTGGTTTTTGATCATTTGTTTCCAGCCCCCGGCTCCAAAAAG
>NW_024412412.1:26853612-26934158 GCF_014898765.1 Herpailurus yagouaroundi | reverse complement strand
AATTTTCTTTTTTATTTTTTAAAATTTACACCCAAATTACTTAGCACATAGGGCAACAATGATTTCAGGAGTAGATTCCTTAGTGCCTCTTACCCATTTAGCCCATCCCCCCTCCCACAACCCCTCCAGTAACCCTCAGTTTGTTCTCCATATTTAAGTCCCAGCAGTTTCTACAGGTAGACCTGGAATCCCTGTATAATTTTTAAAAAAATATTTCATCTTTTGAAGATCTGATGTACAACTTGGTGACTTCAGTTAATAAAACTGTATTATATACTTGAAATATGTTGAGAATAGATCTTAAATGTTCTCGCTACACACACATCCACATATACGAGAGTTAACTATGAAAAAAAGTCTAAGAGTGTAGAATGTAGACTATGTTGACTTCTGGAATGTTTTTTAACACTACCTGTGCATACAGCTGTTCATACTGATCACACAATCACACACGTATTTAAAGGAGAAGTTCATCTTTTTTTTTTTTTTTTTGAGAGAGAGAGCGCGAGCGAGCATGCACAGGTGAGCGGTGGAGGGGCAGAGAGACAGGGGGAGAGAGAATCTTAAGCAGGCTCTATGCTGTCAGCGCAGAGCCCGACTGAGGGTTTGATTTCATGACCTGAGCTGAAATGCAGAGTTGGATGCTTAACCAACTGAGCCACCCAGGTGCCCCTCATCTCTCATTTAAAAAAGAACCCTCTGGGGGCTCCTGAGTGGCTCAGTCAGTTGAGCATCCGACTTCGGCTCAGGTCATGATCTGTTTGTGGGTTTGAGCCCCATGTCGGGCTCTGTGCTGACAGCTCAGAGCCTGGAGCCTGCTTCGGATTCTGTGTCTCCCTTTCTCTCTGCCCCTTCCCCTCCCTTTGCACTCTGTCTCTCTCTCTCAAAAAATAAATAAACCTTAAAAACATTTTTTTAAAAAAAGAACCTGTTGCAGAGTGTTAATTCTCAATCTTTTCTTTAGAAGGAGTTTCTATACTTACAGTATGTTTTTGTATACTGTTTAAATAACAACGATGATTTTTATTCATTGTGCATTATTTAGTGCACACTTAATAATTTAACGTATATTTAAAATCTGGAGGCTTTTTTTTTTTAATGTTTGTTTATTTTTGAGAGAGACAGAGCATGAGTGGGGGAGGGGCAGAGAGAGGGTGAGGGAAAATTCCAAGCAGGCTCTGAGCTCTCAGCACAGAGCTCAACGCGGGGCTCTTACCCACGAATTGTGAGATCATGACCTGAGCTGAGGTGGGACGCTTCACCGACTGAGCCACCCAGGGGCCCCTCTTTAATCTGGAGACATTTTACAAGGATGCCACTTTAATTTGGCCAGCTTATTTGTTAACTTCACAGTTAGGCACAACTGCTGTGAGACTACGTAGGAGCCTCCAAAAACAGAAAGCCATTAATTCCCTCCTCCGTGTGCCGCTCTTCCCATCAAGAGGTGGCATCTATTTCCCTTCCATTAAATCTGGGTTGCCCCGCGGGCTTCTGTGACCAAGAGAACATAGAGGGAGTAATGTCTGAGGCTTTTAGTCAGGCTTTAACAGAAATGGCAGCTTCGACTTCTCTCCTAGAAGGCGTCTCCATGCTGTAAAAAAAGGTCAGGTTGGACTACTGACTCAGGAAGTGCTCCGTGGAGAGAGGCCCTGTAGGATGAACAGCCGCCCCAGACCCCGCAGCTCAGCCGAGGTCCTGGCTGAAGGCAGGTGCACGTATCACTGCCTCGCTGAGCCGCCGACCCACGGAACCGTGAGGAATAATAAATCACCGTTTTACTCCACTCACTCAGTTTTGGTTAAGCTACTAAGTGTTTTGAAGTGGTCTGTTACTCAGCAATAGATGTATGAAACAGGATGTGGCTTGGAAAAGTACTTCAGGTTAAAAAATTATAAATTATTGTGCATATTAATTTACTTTTCCATCTTCGGAAAAATAATATACTGCCTAGAAGGTAATTTTTCTTGGACTCTTTCATAGTCTCAGGTAAATGATCATGAACATCAGTTGTTCCTGAACAATATGCCAAATGTAAAAGTTAGAAGATATTTTACTAATGCAATTCTCTGAGGATATATGGTATGTTCTTCTAGGATTGTTTTCCCTCCCTGTTAGGCATGGCAAAAAGAATTAAGTTAGTGTACTGCTTAGCTTGCCTTAATAGAATTCTGAATTATATAAAAAATACACATTTAAAAAATTCAGAAGGAAGGAAATTTGTTCTTATTCTTTTTTTTTTTTTTTTAATTTTTTTTTCAATGTTTATTTATTTTTGGGACAGAGAGAGACAGAGCATGAACGGGGGAGGGGCAGAGAGAGAGGGAGACACAGAATCGGAAACAGGCTCCAGGCTCCGAGCCATCAGCCCAGAGCCCGACGCGGGGCTCGAACTCACGGACCGCGAGATCGTGACCTGGCTGAAGTCGGACGCTTAACCGACTGCGCCACCCAGGCGCCCCAAATTTGTTCTTATTCTAAGTGAAATACGCACCACTAAGGTAAACCTGCTGCTGCAAATTTTTTAAAAGTATTCATTTATTTATTTAGAGAGAGAGAGGACAGCACGCACGGGGGAGGGGCAGAGAGACAGGGAGAGAGACTCCCAAGCAGGCTCTGTCTGCATTGTCAGTGCAGAGCCCTCCATGGGGATTGATCTCATGACCCTGAGATCATGGCCTGAGCTGAAATCAAGAGTCGGATGCTTAACTGACTGAGCCACCCAGGCGCCCCAGCTCTGTAACTTAAAGTCATCTCTGAAAGTATAAATTTAGTTTTTTTTTTAATCAAAAAAAATTTTTTTAACGTTATTTAATTTTGAGAGAGAGAGAGTAGACAGAGTGCGAGCAGGGCAGGGGGCAGAGAGACGGGGAGACACAGAATCCGAAGCAGGCTCCAGGCTCTGTGCTATCGGCAAGGAGGCCAACACGGGGCTCCAACCCACAAACCATGAGATCGTGACCTGAGCTGAAGCTGGACGGTTAACTGACTGAGCCACCCAGGCGCCCCGAAAGTATAAATTTGAAGCAATACTAAATAACTCAGAATGAAGACTCACCGTCGCCAGATCTAAAGGTGTCTGGCCTTCCTGGTTCTTCATAGTTGGATCTGCACCATGTGCTAGGAGTAGGGCACATAACTGTGTCCTTCCTTTCTGGGCTGCTTCATGAAGAGGAGTAAACGCCCACTTGTCTGTTGCATTTACACACGTGTTGTATTTTATCAGCAATGCTGCTATGTCCACATGCTGAGGAAAAACAAAGGATGTGAAGAGTGAAGAATGAGATTGGTGAAGCTGCATCAGGTACGCTTGTTTTATTTAACATTTCATTCCCTCTGTATCTCTATTCTCATCCTTCATAGAAGTTTCTTCTATTAAAAAAGGCCTACGTGGCCCACTCCTGTATTTTGGACTCCCGTCTTTTCTCGCCCACAGAAGCTCAATTCCGCAATCACTCCTTTACCTGGTGACTCTTCCCAGGGGCTTTTAACATTTTTTATTCAGCCTTTCAACACGGTCAGGTCTATCTTAAAAACGAACACACGAAATGCAACTATTACCTGACTCCACGCCTCCTACTAAAGGTCTAGTCTGTCTGTCAAACCTTTCAAACAAGTGTTCTTACTTGCTTCTTTTATGTTCCTATTTCCCTTCTAGCCACTGCAATCTGATCTATTTATTGAAATACGCGTCTCAACGATTCTCTGTGTTCTCTCTTCAGCCTTTGGGAAAGGTAATGTAACATAACAAAATGACTTTTTACAAAACTTAGTCTGTCATGTCCGAAATGACTTGAGGGTGGGGGAACTGTCAGCAGCAGACGTGTTAACTGACAAACGGCGTGAGGTGCTCAGATGCCGAACTATGACAGAGGAAGAATAGAAAAGAAGAGCTACATTTGAGAAATTGTGGAGGAAAAACTACTGGGTTTTAAAAAGACATTAACTACAGAGAAAGAAAGTGAGAGACAAGTCAAAGATGACTACCTCTCTTTTTGCAAAATTTGTCTAGAAGATTTAAAAAACAGAATTGGAACTGTTAACAGAAACTGAGCAGTTTAAGTGGGAATGAAACTGTAAGAAAGTTAAAGTTCACTTGGGGTAAGTAGTTTTTGAGGTAAAATATCAAAGTAATGATGTTCCGTAAATGGCCTGACACAAACGGCTGGAGCACAGATAAGGGTCTGTTTATTCACTCACTTAACGCTCTCCCACCACCTCCCCCAACAAGCACACATTGGTGAACACCTACTATGCGCCTGGCCCTGGGGGTAGGGGCCCCGGGGAGGTCTGCAAAACAAAATGTCTAGCTGATAGCTGCAGCCAGGTGATAAATGAACTCACTACGAAAAGGAATTCAGAAAGATGATTTCAAGGGGGATAAAGCCTTGAGAGAACAACATTTGCGGAAAGGAGAGTGGGCGAAGGGTCCCCAGAGGAGACAAAAGAGGCACTGAGAACGAAAGAACTATAAAGAGGCAGGACTGCGCAAGGCAACGGAGGAGAAAGTTTCAAGGAGAGCAGTTTCTCTCAAATAGTTAAGTTCTACATAGCATAAAGTTTGTTTCTTCCCAAAAGTCCTCATAAAATAAGCTTCAGATAAGCAATTATGCAACAGTAATATTGATTCAATGATTGGGCTTTGAGAATAATAAAAATAACCTTATTCTTATAAACATATTTAGGGATGCTTAGTTTGGTTACCTACCACTAATGAATGCATTTTTGAAATCCATTTCAACTCCAATATTCTATAATTCTGTGCAATTGGCACATTTGTGTTCTTTATGGATACATTTCCTGGCATAACTTGATCACTTTTAATAATTAACTCAGAAGCACATTATCTGTTGAGACTAAAATTCTGACTCATGCTGCAGTATATTGAATTATCAGAAACTTTCGTGAGAATGAGAAGAGATGGGGAAGGTAGAAACAGAAATATCCCAAGATGAGATTTAGGCCACCCTTCTTCATATTTTCTGTATGACAGCCTTTTGCTCTCCTGAAGACACTCACCTCAAAAAGAACAGACACTTTTTCTGAGGCAATATTAAAGCTTTTTAAAGATAACATAAGTACTTATTATTTCAGGAAAATAGTTTCAGAAAATAAAGAGAAGAAAATTTATTAGGAAAATACCAATGAAATAACATTTTTATTAAAAAAAAATTTTTTTAATGTTTATTTTTGAGAGAGAGACAGCGTGAGCAGGGGAGGGGAAGACAAAGAGGGAGGCACAGAATCTGAAGCAGGCTCCAGGCTCCGAGCTGTCAGCATAGAGCCCGACACGGGGCTCGAACTCCTGAACGTGAGATCATGACATGAGCTGAAGTCGGACACTTAACTGACTGAGCCACCCAGGTGCCCCAGACCAAATAACTTCTAAGGACACTCTTACATTTGCTCTGAGAGTACAAGAAACAAAATAGGAGTAAAGGAACATCATGACACTAGGGCGTCTGAGAACAAGCTATGTTTTGTGATCCTTTTGGGATTAGGAATGATACATCATCATTATAAAACTGATTCTAACACAAAAGATAAAAATAGGTACCAACTGTGGTATTATCCAAATTACTTAAAACAAAACAAAAAACAAAACAAAACAAAACAAAACAAAACAATGGGGCACCTGGGTGGCTCAGTCGGTTGAGCATCCGACTTCAGCTCAGGTCATGATCTCATGGTTCGTGAGTTCGAGCCCTGCATAGGGCTCTATGTTGACAGATCGGAGCCTGGAGCCTGCTTCAGATTCTGTGTCTCTCTCTCTGCCCCTCCCTGCTTGTGCTCTGTTTCTCTGTCTCTCTTTCTCTCAAAAATAATAAATATTTAAAAATTAAAAAAAAAAGTTTAAAACAAAACAAAACAAAACAAAAATCCCCCAAAACGTATCTCCCTTATTCAAAGGACATATGTTGAAAAGGGATAGCTTTTTGTTCAGTTAACCCAAATCATGGAATAACTTCAAGCTTCTCTCCAGTAAGGTTATACGGCATTCAAACAATGCTTCTGATGATTCATTTTATTCTACTCCCATGTGTACTGGCAGGGTGATATAATTCGGTAGACTAATTCGCACAGGCTTCCAAAATTAGATACTCCCAGGAAAACTACGTGTGTGTGTAAAATGAATTGTATACAAGTATATGGTATTTATTATTCAACTTTCTTTATATTGAATATGTAGTTTATGCTTGGAGAAACCAATTGGATGCTTGTTAAATTTGCTGACAGACATGTGAAAGGGCAATAAACAGGAAGGAGTATATTACTACCAAAGTAGATGAAAAACACAATTCTTAAGTCTTCTAAATAGCTATACCACTGGGACAAAAATAGTAACTGAAATTTAAGGCTGACAAATGCAATAAATAAGCTGCAGCTTAGTTCTATACCATTTATAAGAACAATGTACTGAACTGGAAGGTCTAGAAAAGGAACTGAACTCTGCTGGAATGTTTCCAGAAGAACGAGCCAATTAAACATAGCTTCAGAATCCAGCTGAAATGCAGAACGCTTTAAATGACAGATACTATGTAAATACTGTGAGGGCCTTAATTTAATTTTAGAAAGCTGGAAAGTAGGGAGAAGAGAAACATACTTGGGCTCCAGTTAGAACCATTTAATTGTATGAATGTCATGAAATCCACCCAATATTATACACTTTGGACAAAGCACTGAAAAATGAAAAAGTCAGCAAGTTGATTTATGAGATAATAGAAAATCATCACATGCTTCACGGTAAATAAATATTGAGGTCTTACATTTGTTAATAGAAAAATGAACTGTCTCGTGTAAATGTATATTAAAACTATAAGGCATTATAATACAAAACACTGAACAAGATAATGTATATTACCACTAATATAAACTCTCATGAAATCTACACCTTTTATTTAAACTTCCTAAACTATGTGTTTCTCTGTTTAGAAAAACCGAGGTGGCAAAGTTCTTTCTATATAAAATGGTCAAAGATACACAGACAGCAGTCTGAGCTCTCTAGAGGAAAAAAGGTAAAATACAAGTCAAAGAATAATTACCAATAAATAACAGCTTAAGTAGCTTTATGTAATTTCACAGACACCTCACATGATTATTTTATCCCCAGGCTACCAGTCATTACCTCCTACTGAAGCCAGTTAGTCTGCATCTATTTCATGCAGATACTGAGCTGGTCAAGCACACACATTACTCTTAGGGCTGTGCAACGTAAAAGTGACATACAGCCCATATTCTAACCAGTAGGATGGCTGTGGGGAGTGACTTATCTTATAATAATAGTTATTATCCCAGATTTTATAGTGCCTTAGGCTAGAGAATGCACTTTCCACATTCAGGGTCTCATCTAATTATCACAACAACCCTGTAAAGAAGATTTCAGCATCTGAGTTCTACTAACGGGAAAACTGAAGATCAGAAAGATTAAGGCACTTCCTGAAGATGACTGGGTTACTGAGTCAAAGCCTAAAGACTAGATCCCAGATGTTTAGATCCTGAGTTCAGGTCCTTCCATTACACACAGCTGCCTGCAAGGTCTTGCTGGACTAAAACTCAAGAGTCATTTCTTGAAGAGCTGAAAATGGCACAGTGTATAGTATCAGGGAGAAGCCATGTCAGCAGGGATTACTGGGTAACACTATACCCCAACCTACTCTGCGAATAGCTTTATTTTTAACTTAGAAGTTTCTATTTCATAGGAAGCACCGCAAAAATCTCTACAAAACTGTTATTTCAGGGCAGGGCAGGGCACACAGCCAGGACAGCTCAGGCATCACTGGGATGAATACAATATAACTAGTGTTTTGCCACTTTAATGTGGACCAGAGCCCCACGATTTCATTAAAATATCCAGCCAAGGCTCATTGTAACGTGAATAAAAAGGGACTTTTGAAAGATAACAGATTTGTATACCCATAGATAATAAAAATATAATTCTATCTACCTTTTAGTTGAAAGACAGGGTAGCTTTGAAAATTTTTAGATTGTGTTTAACATTGGTCCTCGTTTTAAATGTACTAATTGAGATTGAGATAAATATTGATTTGATATGGTTATTAACAATAGATTATACGGTATACCAATTGCATTAGATAAAATAATTTTGTAGAGCAGAGATTCTCAGCGGTGGGGATAATCTGACCTACTGCCAACTGGAATCACTGTGTATCATAAGGGATGCTACTGGGACATTTGTATATGCCAAAACCCTGGCAAAAAAGAAAGGTCAAGAAACCACAGGGCTAAAGCTTTTAGTGAATAACAACACATAGTCATGAACTCACAGATATTTGATTTTTGAATTCGTAAGTTGAATACCAGAAGGACTTTTTTTTTTAAATTTTTTTTTTTCAACATTTATTTATTTTTGGGACAGAGAGAGACAGAGCATGAACGGGGGAGGGGCAGAGAGAGAGGGAGACACAGAATCGGAAACAGGCTCCAGGCTCTGAGCCATCAGCCCAGAGCCTGATGTGGGGCTCGAACTCACAGACCGCGAGATTGTGACCTGGCTGAAGTCGGACGCTTAACCGACTGCGCCATCCAGGCGCCCCCAGAAGGACTTTTAATGACTCAAAAATTCCATCTCCACAAGGAGGTAAAAATACCTACCATAAACACATTATCTAGCCTGTTAACATTCTTCAGTAGGATGGGACAAACCAGGTTGACCAAAACCTCTACCCACATGCTCTTTACACAGCCTGGAGAATTTTCTGTTCATTTTTACTTTGAAAAATTACCTTCATTTACACAGAGCTTAGCAGCAGGGATGTGGTAACACACAGGATAACACAAGATGAGAGAATGAAACACAAAAATGTCCACTATTTGTCTCCCACAGAGTTAGAAGGAGAGAGCAGATGGATGATGGTGAAGTAAGTTCATGAAATGGCACAGGGGGCCTCTGGTCTGGGCCCTGACTGCATTACACCTCCCCTCGGCTGATGGAAGATGCTTCGAGGGAACGTGAAAGAAGACAAGACTGACCTGCACACTGCACTACTCGTTAACCACAAGACAGATCACGAGACATTTTGATTCTCTCCTCACGCTAGTCACCACATGATACACGTGTAAGTAACATCTCAACACTGTTCTGATCTGAGAAAAGGTAAAATACTTGACTTTTCAAGGAAGTTTTACGTTCTTTGCTCTCTGTGACAGCTGTGAAGACTGTGACAGTGGAAGACTGAAGGGACAGAGCTTAGCCACAGCCACAACGTGTAAAATACACTGAAAAGCACACAGACCCACAGAGTCTACATACAACTGACCGTGTAAGTTTTACCAGGTTGGGGCAATTACTCCTTCTACTGCCACACCCATTCTTACTCCAAAGACTCCGCTTTAAGTTCTACTGGGCCCATCAGTTTGATAAACTCTTAACTGAAGCTTTATCAAACAGATTAGTGGAACACAGTATGGAGAGAAGGATCACGCTAAGAAGTGAACGTTAATCTCCAAACAATACGTATTTGTAGTTCTAACACAGAGGTAAAGAAATTCTACATAACTGTGTAAGCAGATGGTAGCGGTAAATATTTAGCGTTTCTGGTCTTCAGGAGAAACGTATGCTGTGCAGTGAAACTGGGCATCTTATATGAAGGAAGGTTAAAATTCTAATAAATGTCATTAAAGATAATCATCTTTGCACAGATTACTGCAGTTCCAAGAGGATTGCAGTACTAATAATACATGCAGTAAATATGGTAACTTTCGATGAATTTATGTGACATTTGGAAGTATAATTTTCTTTCCTGTTTGTCCAACTCAAAACTAGACTGTTTGCTTTTCTTAAGAGTATTCCCACTCAGACTGTCATCTCTCTGAAATACAGATTTTTGCAGAGGGGATATGAGAAGATGAGGACATTCCTTATGGAGGGCAAGGGGGAAAGACAGTAAGAGAATATGGAAATCACAATGATTAGGTTTTACTTAATAGCTTGTTAGGCTTTTGCAAATCCAGACACTGTCCTCATCAATAGTGATTCCAGCTGTGAGAACCCCTGGTATGTACGATCGGGCATCTGGGGGTTTTTATAATCAAATAGGGATTTAGTGAATGAACAGATAAGCACATGAACATTCATCCTGCAGGATTATTCCTGTGTGATTCAGGCCTGAGTGGGGCCTGGGTGACTTCCAGGCAGTCAGTTTCAACAGACATCATCAACACACTGCAAGACACTCCCCTTCCTCGTCCTCTTTCAGCTGATGATTACAGTTCCAGTGCTTGGAGAATGGCTCTGGACTCTCACTGTGGGGCTTTAGCTAGTCAATCAAATTCTACGAAACCGTATGTACCAAGAGCTGAACCATTTACCTGAATATTTTTAAGATGCGGACGATAAACAAAAGCAAGCATGATTTCTATGCCTGCAAATAAAAAGCCGCCTGGGTCTTACGGTTTCTAAAAGCTCTATCATTAAATATTAAATGAGCAGCCATTACACACCTGTTACTGCGCTAGACAATGTGAGGAGAACAGGGAGCTGTAAAGAGCACGGCCCTTGACCAAAAAGGTAGTTAAGCTTAACTGGGAAGGCTAGAAATGCGCTGAACAGGAAGACTAAGATTGTCCTAAATTATGTTGTTGGTTAGATATCTACTTACTTCATGCACAGTATGCATTTGATAGAATAGTAAATGTCAGTGAAGTTTTCTAGACTTGAAATGTAGCATGCTCACCCCATAGGATGCTGCGTTATGAAGAGGAATTAAACCACCTTTGTCTTGGGCATTAACATCTGCTCCGTGCTCCAGAAGATATTCAGCTACCTCCAGGTTATTGTAGCCTGCTATTAGAGTGGAAGAGGCGAACATGTCAGATTAAAGAACTATATATTTCTATCTATGTATACAAATCACAAGGGCTGGAAAACGTGACGATTTTAATACTTTTTGCTCATCTGAGCAGCTGATACTACTCTCACGTGACTAAGAGCCTTTATGATAAGGTGCCATACAAAATGAAGCCAATCAAAAGCATTTCACTATTTCTGTCCAGCGTCTCCCTCATCTTCTGGTGAGCTGTATCAGGTATCCGAGCAAGCACCGTGAGCCTCAGAGCTGGGGGCGCTCACCCGCCAGGTGCAGAGGGGTGGAGTTTCTGCCCTGGGTGTCCCTGCAGTTGATATTCTCTGGGGTGCAGAGCTTCTGCACTCTCGCCAGGCAGCCTTTCTTGGCAGCATCCAGTAAGGCGGCGTCTCCCCTCAGCAGGTCCTGGATGTCCGTGTCTCCCTCTTTTACCAAATCTAATGGCGTGTTTCCATCTCTGTTCTTTTTGGTTGGGTCTGCTCCATGCTAAAACAACAACGAGACAAAACCAAATGGGGTTTGTATTTTCTATAGTACCTTTCTTAAGGTCTTTTTAATTTTTTTTCTTCTTTTTTTTTTTCTTTTTTTTCAACGTTTATTTATTTTTTGGGACAGAGAGAGACAGAGCATGAACGGGGGAGGGGCGGAGAGAGAGGGAGACACAGAATCGGAAACAGGCTCCAGGCTCTGAGCCATCAGCCCAGAGCCTGACGCGGGGCTCGAACTCACAGACCGCGAGATCGTGACCTGGCTGAAATCAGACGCTTAACCGACTGCGCCACCCAGGCGCCCCTAGGTCTTTTTAATTTTTAACTTCACCTTCATTCACCCAAAGAAAGGTATCTATATCCTGTATGCATTTTGAAAACCAGAGGCAACACCCGCCTTTTCTTTGTAAATTCCCTGCTCAGCAATATGGTGGATCAGCTTTGTAACTACTTCTCAGTGGAAAGTCTAAGTCTTAGGATCAGTGGTGACAGTGAAGTGGGGAAGGGGCTGGGCACCTTTTCTGTGTCATGTTATATACTTTCCCAGACACCACGCTGTCTCCGGAAACCCCTTTTCCTTTTAAGAGCAGCCTGGATATTACTTTTTGACCAGACTTCAATGACATAAAGATATTTAGTGTGTATAATGGGAAGGAAGTAAGAAGAGGAAGATACACCAGTGGAAAAAGTACTTGATTCTAAATGCAATCAATACCAAAGTCTGCTAATTTTTTACTGTTTTCATTTTAAGTCTTAACACCTCATGTGAAATTAGGTGTAGATGTATTAACAATGGATTTGATTTTAAAAGTTGAATCATCTACACCTACAACATGAAATGAATAAAAGTCAAGGACCTTTATTATGGGCCTGACAGACTGCTACCGGCCCACTGGAGAAATTCAGAATAAACCAAACCACTGTGAATTCACAGTGACCTGGAAGTTCTTTGCTTGTTTGTTTTTCCTGGAAGTTATTTCTTACCGCCTAGTGAAGGTAAAAATGAGTATCAAATACATTATTATCCTTAAGACTCATAAAAACATATTTAATGGCATAAAGGTGGTGGGGACAAGAATTCTATTTATGTTTAACTAGCATAAGCTTTAAAAAAAAAGAAAACTACACAAATATATGTCTGATCATTTCTCACATATTTTAATCCACAAAATTATGTTAGTTTCATATAACTATTAGTTCCTACTATCTCGTTGCTTTCCCCCAAATTTATATGAATAACTTTGTTTAAAGATTACTTTGTATTTTAATAAAAATCTAATATCAAAGTTCTTATAAGACTGTATGTTTAATGTTTGATAATGAGCAATGAGTTTGTTAATAATAATACAGCTACTAAGAAAAAAAAATCAAAGTTGATTGAAAAACTTGTTTCTCCTTCTACCATGTTTTCTGATATTAATACCACAAGTATAAGCAATGCAAACAAATGCAACTCTTTCCAAGACCTACCTTGATGAGTTGTGATGAAATGAACTCATCAGATCAGCTCAGAAAGATACTTCAGACACTATTCAAAGCTATGCAAGTATCATGTTATCAGACTCAAACACACCCCTAAAATAGAAAATGTAAGCAATCTCTACAGCACTTATTGTACTTAATAGTTCACTGTGATGTACTTTTCCATACTAACCGAAAAGCCAATGCAATTACTTTATATTTTATAATTTTAAAAATTACATACTTTTAAAAGGAGCTTGCAGATTTCATATTTTCCTTTAGCTGCTGCTTCATGCAGAGGGGTAAACTTCCATAAATCCGCCACATTGACAGAAGCCCCATGCCTTACTAAAAGTTCTGCTACCTCATAGTGTCCATATGAACAGGCATTATGAAGGGGCACCAAGCCACTAAACAAAAGAAAATTATTTTTAAGACATGTAACAGATCTTTGTGTTAAGATGATACTTATAATAAAAATGATGTTAATTCTTCTTTGGCAGTGACTATGATGAGCACTCACTTAAAAAGAAAGAATTCTCCCTGGGTCTTGAAGATAAAGTCACCCATTTCCAAGTAAGGATTAATAATTTCAAAAACACCCCTTTCAACACAAGGATTTCCCCTAGCCTCTTGGTGAAATTTCACAGCAATCCTATGCTTAGAACACATACAGACAGACCCAGAGAAAAGGTTCCATCACAATATTTTTAATTAAAAATATTTTTTTTAAGTTTATTTATTTATTTTGAGAGAGAGAGTGCAAGCAGGGGAGGGGCGGGGAGACAGAATTCCAGTCAGGCTCCACCTTGCCAGCAGAGAGCCTGACATGGGGCTCAAACCCACAAACTGCGAGATTCATGACCCAAGTGGAAATCAAGAGTCAGATGTTAAACTGACTGAGCCACCCAGGCGCCCCTCCATCACAATATTTTTAATTCAGGTTTCATCCTGGTGACAGGGAGAGCAACACTACAAAGTGATATCAGGAATAATTAACCAATAATCTGGTTTCATCCACTCAGATTTTCTTCCACTTGGGTTTTCCTAATGAAAATGGTATGCTTACTTATAAAATAGACAAAAAAAATTAACTAATTTACTCAGTCAAGTTATACCTTCTGTGTTTCGTTTTTATTTCTGAATTCTTTTCTTTTTTTCAATTTTTTTCAACGTTTATTTATTTTTGGGACAGAGAGAGACAGAGCATGAACGGGGGAGGGGCAGAGAGAGAGGGAGACACAGAATCGGAAACAGGCTCCAGGCTCTGAGCCATCAGCCCAGGGCCTGACGCGGGGCTCGAACTCACGGACCGCGAGATCGTGACCTGGCTGAAGTCGGACGCTTAACCGACTGCGCCACCCAGGCGCCCCTATTTCTGAATTCTTAATAATTCAGCAGTGGCTTCAATGCACAGATTTAATATTTAGATGTTAAGCAATGAAAAGTCAAAATTCAAGTGATCCAGGAACTGTAGTATTTGGTGAGGAAAATAATGACACCAACCATAAACTCTAGTTGCAAGAGAAATCTAGCCACCTCAGCTCATGAACACACTATTCTGAGACAACTCCAAGCTCTGGTTAGAAGGCAGCTGGCATTCTAAAAGGATAGAAAGCCGTTCCTATAAACAGGGTGCAATGAAAGGATAAGCTTAAGTTGCACTTAAAATATAACAAAAACAAGGTATCAAATTTTTTTTTTTATTTAGAGATCAGTACTTTTGTTTTTAATATTTTGAGATAAAAAATATTAAGTGCTGGGGCACCTGGGTGGCTCAGTCAGTTAAGCGTCTGACTTTGGCTCAGGTCATGATCTCTCGGTGAGTTCGAGCCCCGCGTGGGGCTCTGTGCTGACAGCTCAGAGCCTGGGGCCTGCTTCGGATTCTGTGTCTCCCCCTCTCTACCCTCCCCCTCCCCCACTCATACTCTGTCACTCTCAAAAATAAAAAATAAAATAAATAAACATTAAAAATACTAAGTGCTAACTACAATGGGCAGTAGAAATAAATGTTGGTTGCTCTCCAGTGGACTACAAAACTTCAAGCCTGATGTATCCCTTTTAAAAGATAAATCCATAATGGTTAATTAAAGTCTAAATTGTGTGGTTTAATTCTACAGTACTCTGATATGTAATTGCACAGAAAAGTGCTTGCTTATTTCTATTTTGAGATGATATGAAATTAACTCAGAATATGGAAGCTCATTTCAGTTAAAACTTCCTTCTTGCATCACTAAATAGCTGCCATGGCTGCTTTAAACTCTGACTAGATAAATTAAAATAATTTAGTAAACTAACATAAAAATACAGAATATCTGAGTTGGTAAAAATAAAATTATGTGTCTATTAATAGCAATGACGTTGGGATGGATGGCTTCTTTTGGAAAGAGATTATACATTTTTAATAGCAAAAAAAAGGACACACAATAAATTATAAACTATATAAACATATTCATACAATGCAGTAAAATACTATGATAGGCATTAAAAAGATGAGATGAACAATTAAATACTGATATGGAAAGCCATTCAAGATCTATTTCTGGGTGAAAGAGCAAATTACAAAGCAGGCTGCATGGAATGGCATCCGCATTTATGTTAAAAACGAGCCGACCCCCCACAGCAGCATTCCCACTGCTTTTAAAAAGTCTGGAGGATTACAACAAAATTTTTATCTAGAAGGTGGGGTGACAGGAATTTTCGTTTTCTATACTGTATGTTTCTATTAATGCTTTAGGTTTTAAAAAAACATGCATGACTTTTTTAACAGGGAAAAGAATCTGAGACTTCAACCACATTTTAACAATTTTTAAGTCCCAAACAGCTCAATTCTAGCACCTACCCTTTGTCTTTGGCGTGGACATCGGCCCCGTGGTGTAGGAGGTACTCCACAACAGACACACGATTGTAGCCTGCTGCAAAGTGTAGAGGTGTAGAATGCCGACCCTCCAAATCTCTGCAATTCACATTTTGAGGGCTGCAAAGTTGCTTTAGTGACACACACACACAAAGGACATTAATATTTATTCATAGGTTTTGCTCCACAATACCGCAGGCATCTTAGATAAACTGTAATTTTCTAATGAATATTTATTTCCAAAGATTAGATCACGCAAGTGATGTTTAAAAATCAACACTATGCCTGGCTTCACAGTGTCTATAAATGTTCTTACTGTTTACAGAGCAATTTAATCTTTTTTTCATCATTTCCTGGCCAAAATCCTAATCGAAAAGAAAAACCCGGCATAAAGCAAGGCTTTCCAAGGCAAATGATGCCTTCCTTTTTCATCCTCACAGGGCGTTTCTCCCTGAGACTGACCGCCACAGCGCGTCTACGGTCCTGCACGCGGTCGGCCACTCCTTCCTCAAGCAAGACCGACCCTGCTTGACTACAGGACCACCCAGAGCTCCTGGCTCTGCGGACATGGCAAGCAGAAAGCCTCCAGAAAAAAACAAATTCTGCCTGGGCCACCCACTCGGCCCCCTGACCCACTACAGCAAAGCCGTGCAGTCACCAGGGCTTGAGCTGATCTTTGGGAGATGTCCGTCTGACTCATAGAGTCAGACTGATTTCAGTCATGCTCTAGTGTTTCGCCTTCCCTTTCGTCTCCTTCTGAATGCTACTGTCTCAGCACAAGCTCCATTCTGTCTGCTTACACGGCAGTGGGAAGCAAAGAAAGGCCGGCGGGCTGTGCCACTGGCGGTGATAGATGAATTATAATAACAGTATGTGAATAATAATCCACAGTTTATTTAGAATCTCGTGTTCTTTCAGTGAGAGAATTACTGTCTGTGAAGGGGCTCATCATCTCCATCTCACAGATAAATACACCAAGGTTCAGAGAGGCTAAGTAGCTCGTCCTTTTTCATACAGCTGGCAAGGCAAAGGTACAATGAAGACTCAGACCCGGTTTTCCTGATTTGTGATCTCTTGATCTTTCTGCTCGATCCCTGCTTACTCTCTTTTTTAAAAAAAATTTTTTTTTTCCAACGTTTATTTATTTTTGGGACAGAGAGAGACAGAGCATGAACGGGCGAGGGGCAGAGAGAGAGGGAGACACAGAATCGGAAACAGGCTCCAGGCTCTGAGCCATCAGCCCAGAGCCCGACGCGGGGCTCGAACTCACGGACCGTGAGATCGTGACCTGGCTGAAGTCGGACGCTTAACCGACTGCGCCACCCAGGCGCCCCCCCTGCTTACTCTCTTAATTGCTCTCGTTCAGGGAAGTGATGTGAAGAAAGGTAATAGAAGAACAGTCAAAAAAGCTGAGACAACAGTGACATTTTCTAGGCTACAAGGTGTGACGGCAGGACTTTCCAGGCATTTGACAATCTTGCTGCCACTCCTGCCACTGTAATGAGCTACGATTATATAAAAACTAGGACCTTGGAAGGCATCTGTTTCTACGGGTTTACTGACGAGGCGCCTTCAACGTTGGTAGGGTAGAAACAGGGCTTTTCGGGTGGTACAATGCTTACATGACAGAAGGAAGTCTGGGCCATAAGGGAGAGCCTACGATCTCATCAGCTCTATGTGGAAAAGCCCCAGACTCTAAACTCCGAAGAGCCACTGTCATCTGGCCAGGTCATATGTTTTATCCTTTCACAACAAGTGAATCTGTGGCTACATTAATACATATACTATAGAATCAAAAAACAGAATAAACACATAAAGTAAAAAGAAAGGATACAAACATTGGTAGCAAACACCTTCTACTGGTGTCCTATGTGATGAAAGCTGCTTCATGCTGCTGTTGGTGGCTCTTTAGGCTGTTATACTCTAAATTCACTTCTTTTCCATGCAGAGAATATTGGCAAAACAGGGATGAGGCTAAATGAGTTGAATAAAACACAACTCATTTAGCCAGGTCCCCAAAATAAAAGCTCATTTTGCTTATTAAATATTTGATTTCTAATATTTGGAAGTTCTTCATTCTCTGTTCCATTTCACTTTCTTTTGAGTGCCAAAGAATTTCACATCTTTCTCACCTGGTCTCCATAGTTTCAGTCAAGCTGTCTGCTTTATTCAGCAGACAGCCTTGCCTCTAATTCCTAATTTTTAAAAATACTTTCTGAAGCCTATAGGGAAAGCAACCTACCACATTTAATTCTCAGTCTGTCCTTTGCTTTTTTTCTTCCACTTCCATTCCATTCATAAAAAATTATTTGGCCTTTACTGTGAATGGATTGTTTCAGAAACCTGAAAGCTGTGGTATATTTGCCTATCAGTACATACAGAACACGTGGAATTAAAAACTACATATTTGGGAAATACTAAACGATGAATTTAATGATAATGGGCACATGTAGTAAGTCTGGAGCCCAGATTATCAATGCTGTGATGCAGAAAAGGAGTCCTGATCACTTTTCTATTTAAAGATGTTTTTTTTAAGTTTATTTATTTTGAGAGACAGAAAGAAAGAGAGTGCAAGAGGCAGTGTGTGTGCACGCACAAGCAGGGGAGGGGTAGAAAGAGAGGGAAAGAATCCCAAGCAGGCTCAGGCTCTGTGCTGTCAGCACAGAGACCAACACAGGGCTCAATCCCAGGAACCATGAGATCATGACCCGAGCCGAAAGAGTCAGACGTTTAACTGACTGAGTAACCCAGGTGCCCCTAAAGACTTTCTGTTATTAGGATACATTTCAAATGACAAGAAGTATGTAATTTTAATTATGAAAATAAAAAGTATATAATTTTAGATCTAAGAGAACTTTAAGATTTCTCCCCAGTGGCTATTACAACTGAAATTTACTATTTTTTCTTTAAATAACTTAGATGT
This sequence comes from Herpailurus yagouaroundi, assembly GCF_014898765.1. NCBI lineage: Eukaryota > Metazoa > Chordata > Mammalia > Carnivora > Felidae > Herpailurus > Herpailurus yagouaroundi. The sequence continues at coordinate 26,915,609 of NW_024412412.1, read as the reverse complement.
TCTTGTAAGATGGAAGAGATGTTAGAAATGGCCACATACTGAAACAAAAATAAAATTTCTGCACATTTATTGTCATTTTCAACCAGAAAGAATGCTAAAGGTAGTTTGCTAAAAATCACAAAAATAGAGTTTGCTTAATAAGTGACAAACTTTAGTTTGTAAAAAATAATGTTACAACTATCAGTCCCAATTTCACACTAGCCTTTCTTTAAAAGAAAGGAAGGAAGGAAGGAAGGAAGGAAGGAAGGAAGGAAGGAAGGAAGGAAGGAAGGAAGGAAGAAAGAAAGAAAGAAAGAAAGACGAAACCACAAGACCAACCCCCAAACAAGAACAAAATGCCACCTCTTTCTATCACCCCTGCATGAGTGGTTACAGATAGGAAGTGTATTTATTTATTTAACGTTTATTCATGTTTGAAAGACAGAGAGAGAAAGAGCACAAGCAGGGGTGGGGAGGAGAGAGAGGGGGACACAGAATCCGAAGCAGGCTCCAGGCCCTGAGCTGTCAGCACAGAGCCTGACGCAGGGCTTGAACTCACGAATCGCGAGATCATGACCTGAGCCGATATCGGATGCTCAACCAACTGAGCCATTCAGGTGCCCCGGAAGTGTGTGTTTTTAAAAAACATATTCAAGATCAGACTATTATTTCATATTTGAAAAAAATTAAATCTATAACCATGTTTCTATACCACAAACAACGGCTGTTAAAATTTTCCTGGCAAGCAGAGTTACATAGAAAAGAAAATCCATCCTCTGTACATAAGTAATTCCAAATGGTTGCAGGATCATAAGAATGCTTTTCTAGAGCAATTGTTGAGAATCTCTTGGAAAAGTTGAAGAAACATTGTTTTGAAATTTATTGTACTATTATCTGGGCTTGAACTAGCTTAGAAATTTGTAAGTGTGGCCAAAAGTAACAGTTTCATTAATATAAGTGAAAATAAAAGAGCTTTCATATAATCAGAAGAAAAGTGACTAAAACTGGTTTAATGGATATAAAGCACGTACTAGGAAATCTTCCTGGTTTATGGATCGACTTTGTTTTTCCCTTTCATTGTTTGGATTTGAATGGTTTCACTTATAAGCTTAAAATGAATTGGTTAGCAAAGTTCAATAGTGCCACCCAAGATGTTAAAAGCACTGATTTACCTTCACAGTTTCCAAGTCTCCAGCTTTAGATGCCTCTAAGAGTCGATAGTCAACATCAGAAGTGCGTATAGGTGTACTTTCTGAATAAAAGAGAGGAGAGATTAGTGTTAGGTTTTAAGGAATCACAGAGTTAAGAAGGAAAATTACTTGGTGAATGGAAAGAGGGATTAAGGGGCCAGAAATTCCTGAGATATAATCTATGGATTTTCTAAACTGTTTTCAGATGAGAAAAAAGTGGCTTCTTATTTCAATTTACATCCATCTCATCCTAAGCCACATTAAAAAAAAAAGTATTTATTCTGAGAGAAGTGAGAGAGAGAGTGGGGGATGGGGGCTGGGCACAGACAGAGTGAGAGAGAGAGTGGGGGATGGGAGGGTGGGCACAGAGAGAGTGAGAGTGGGGGAGGGGGGATGGGCACAGAGAGAGAGAGAGAGAGAGAGAGAGAGAGAGAGAATCCCAAGCAGGCTCTATGTTGTCAGCATAGAGTGCAATGTGGGGCTTGAACTTACAAACTGTGATATCATGACCTGAGCCAAGATCAAGAGTTGGATGTTTAAGTGACTGAGCCACCCAGGCACCCCCATCCTAAGCTACATTTAAATAAATTCGAAGACACATAAACCCTTCTCTGTCCCTACTATTCTAGCTTTCAAATCTTCTGGCCAAAACTTGGCAAAAGGGAGTAAAGAAACATAGAACACAGTATCAAGAACATCTTTATGATACTTTGGTCTTACAAAGTGCTTTTGCAAAGCTTTGCCATTGATTTTGTTGTGCAAACCTAGGGAAGCCACTCAACTTTCAGTATTCAATGTTTAGCCTTTTTCTTTTTGGCCTCAACTTCCTCAATTTGAAACAGAAATACTACTCCCAAAATTAGTGATCTCAGAAAATATAATCAGTGTACTAAAATTCACATTAATTCACATTTACTGAATGGCTTCAGGGAAATGCAATAAAAAATGTCTGTACAATTGGGAGGTGTGACAGAAATGCCAAATGGAATATAATTAGATTAGGCCATTAGGTCCAGATGTACGAAGTTAACAGATGAAGTGTTTTGATTAATATAAACCAAAAATTCATTACACGTTGGCCCAAATAAAAACATTTTTAGAGAAAATAATGTACAAATATGTCACTCAAAATATGTTTGTGGACATTATGTTGGCCTTTCTACTGCACACGTGTATACACACTCATGTAACACAAAAGGAGTGAAGTCCAGGAGACCTGGATTTTAACAGTGATGATGGACAAATCACTTAATAGCTTAGTTTTGCACTTATAAAGTGAGTGTTGGGTTCCCTTAAATCCTCTTTCAGATTTAAAATTACATTATCTTTTGATCAAAGATCCTTCCTTGAGTCCTCTGTCTACAGGGGAAGATCAAGTGATGCTACGAAAAGGTTTTAGATTTCAGAAGAAACAACTTCAGCTCTTTCTAAAGTGCTTCATTCAGGAAGAGTGGCTTTTACAGCATAAGTTTTGAGAACTCTTCCATAAAAGATAAACTGTGTTTATTTAGTCATGATATTACTTAGCAGATAAAATGCTAAGATTAAAGGGAGGAGAGGAAAATATTTCATTTAATGAAGTACATTTTTGAAACATCAATAAGTATTTTTCTTTAGACAAGAGCTTATTATTCATTAATTTGTGGAACTGTCGAGGAAAGAAATCAAGTCTTGCTCGTCTTCAAGGTCCTTTTCACAGAGAACATTCAGAGAGCATTTGCTGAACTGACTTCCACCATGCTATTTTATACTGGGGTCAGTGTGTCTGGCCCACCATCACTCTTTCTTTGGCTGCCTTTATCCTGTTCTTTGTTGTCTCATTTGCCTCCTTTCTCGGTGTGCACGACTTTGCTGCATGAATGGGTGAGAGAGTCAGTGTGGATATTATGTCTCTGTGACAGTAATTCTCACAGCAGGCAGAGCTCACGGAAACATCCTTTGGATGTATATAGGTAATATTTCGCAAAGTGAAATGACAGTTGTTTATGTATATAGAGTTAGAACTTTGGATATTTTCAGACTCTAGCATTTGAGGGATACTGCTCGTATGGATAAGTGCTTTCATTCTATGAATTATTTGAAATTGGCACATTGGTCTTGATACAGACTACTTGCAAAGGGTTATAATTTTACAATCAAGAAAAAATTTTTATGCAAATATAAAAATCCCTCTGAGAACTATGGAGAAATTCTTACTCCTTGTCAAAGAGTAGAAAGTAGTTATTTAAAGATATTGATTAATTACTATAGAAATTATAGACCTTTGCATCCATTATAAATCCTGAACAGGCTTAGAACAGATTCATTTCTGGGAACAAAGTAGTAGCTGAAAGGATATCTATACACCCAGGAGCTTTGTACAAAGAGAAACAGAATTAAAAGAAGGATATAAAAATGAAGTTAAAAGGGAACATAGGTAAAATAAGAGTAGCTGATATGCAAAGTACTGTATTAGTAAATTCCTTTATGAGCACACTGGCTTTTTCAGAGTATGAAATTAAAGATTTCACTTAGAGTCAAAGGCTAAAGATAGGCTTCTAATTTTTTCTCCAATTCCATTCTGGCTCACCAGAATTTTAAAAAGAAAATAAAAGAGAAGAAAAGAAAAGAAAAAAAAAAAAAGAAAAGAGAAGAAACCCAAACTGAAAGTTCCAAAGGTCAGAAGGCAGTTTGCTATTAAAAAACAAACAAAACAGAACAAAAACAAGTCTCCTGTAGACTGGCTGTCACTGGACTGGCAATAGGTCTTACTGACTTATTTCAATGTGCAAATGTAAGTGGGGATTTCAGTATTTAATTTAGCTCTTATAAATCTCCAAATCCTTACCTCTATAAATGATTACATAAAAGTAATCGAATAATCATACTGGAATATACAGTCAGAATAATTCATTCTAGGGCGCCTGGGTGGCTCTGGTTAAGTGAGTGACGTCGGCTCAGGTCATGATCTCGTGGTCCATGAGTTCAAGCCCCACGTCAGGCTCTGTGCTGACAGCTCAGAGCCTGGAGCCTGCTTCGGATTCAGTGTCTCTCTCACTCTCTGCCCCTCCCCTGCTCACACTCTCTCTCTCTCAAAAAGAAAGAAACATTAAAAAAAAAAGAATAATCCATGGCAAGGTCTAGCCTAAACATACTGTTTAAAAGAACTTATCTGTGATGCTGGATATATTCTTTATCTATGGTAATATAGTAGCCACTAGTCATATGTGGCTAGGACAAATGATGAACAGATTTAAAATTTTTATTTAATTTTAGTTAATTTAAATTTAGCCACAAGTAGCTAGCAGCTACTACACTGGACACAGCAGAATATACAGAAAGCAGGTCTGGAGAAAAAAGTCAAATCTTCTGAAATCATGTTTTAAAATTCTGGTTCGTTGGGGCGCCTGGGTGGCTCAATCAGTTAAGTGTCCGACTTTGGCTCAGCTCACGATCTCAGGGTTCGTGAGTTTGAGCCCCATGTGAGGTTCTGTGCTAATAGCTCAGAGCCTGGAGCCTGCTTTGGATTCTGTGTCTCCCTCTCTCTGTCCCTCCCCCACGCGTGCTCTGTCTCTCTCGGTCTCTTTCTCTCTCTCTCTCTTTTTCAAAAATAAACATTTAATAAATAAATAAATAAATAAATAAATAAATAAATAAATAAATAAAATTCTGGTTTATAAAAAGCTGCTGACATTAATTTTGACATAAATACTGCCAACAGTTTACAACTCAAACTTTATTTTATTTTTAAAGTATTTATTTTTAAAGTATTTATTTTGAGAGAGAGTGAGCAAGCGCACAAGTGCAGGAGGAGCACAGACAGAGAAAGAGAGAGAGAATCCCAAGCAGGCCCCGCACTGTCAGTATGAAGCCTGATGTGGGGCTTCAACCTATGAACCGTGAGATCATGACCTGAGCTGAGACCAAGAGTTGGACACAACCGACTGAGCCACCCAGGCACCCCTAATTCAAACTTTATTAATGTAAACTATTGGCAATTACTGACTTGAGAGCTGGAAGTGCAGGTTTCTAAAAGTGGATCTTAAACCTGGTATCAACATTATTAGTTAAATGTATCTTCATAAAAATGTTACCCAGAACAGAACTCCAATAACCTGGTATACATCCTATATGACTGATGCATTCTTTTAGGAGTCATTAGATATATAAACTGGAATTGGATTAGTAAATTTAGGTACAAGCAAAAAGTCCAGCTAGTACATGGTCCACAGACTACAGATACTCAAGTTGCTCATAGAAATATTAATTTAGGGAGAATCTTTTTTTTTTTTTTTTTTTAACGTTTATTTATTTTTGAGACAGAGAGAGACAGAGCATGAATGGGGGAGGGACAGAGAGACAGGGAGACACAGAATCCAAAGCAGGCTCCAGGCTCTGAGCCATCAGCCCAGAGCCCAACCCGGGGCTCGAACTCACGGACTGCGAGATCGTGACCTGAGTTGAAGTCGGACGCTTAACCGACTGAGCCACCCAGGCGCCCCTAGAAATATTAATTTAAAAAATTGTATCCTCGGGGCACCTGGGTGGCTTGGTTGAGCATCTAATTCTTGGTTTCAGCTCGGGTCATGATCCCAGGGTCATGAGCTGAAGCCCTGCTCAGCATGGAGCCTGCTTAATATTCTCTCTCCCTCCCTCTCTCTCTCTGCCACTCTCTCCCACTCGTGTGCATGCTCTCTCTCTCAAATAAGTAAAAATTAAAAAAAATTGTGTCCTCTTCCAAAAAACAATTCCCATTTCAAAACCTTTCTAAGGGCAAGATTTTATCATACAATTCTACTACTGTATTATTTTTCCATATCAATAAAGAATATTAAGAATTAAACCAAAAAGTTCTGGCATATCCTATATTAAGCATTTAATTACCTATTTAATGCTTTATCTTCCAAACAAACTTCTAAGAAGAATTATCAGAATAATTGAATAAAATATTTCATTTGTGATTCAGTATTTAATTTTATCTTTTACCAGAAGTCATATACTCTAATTGCATTGATTTAGAAGATATTTAAGAAACATTAATGGATCAAATCTGCCTAATTTATTCAATCCTTTCTTCTCCATTTTGTCAATTATCTCTAAATTATGCATAGTATTATTAAGAATTTTTAACGTGATGGCTATCTGTTTGCCTGATTTATGGTTACAATTTAAAGAAACTAACTGAAAATTCAGCACTAAATGGTTCTTGGTAAAAAGCAGAAGAACAACATTTAGAATGTTTGAACAAAAATCACACCTTTTGGAATTATATTAGAATTTACTGGGAAGGCAGAACTATTTCCTACTCAAAGCATGATTACCTTCTTTAAGTAAATGTTCTATTGCTCTGTAGAAACAGGAAGTTAAATGAAGTCATGTTTTTCATAGTTTAAGCTTGAAATCCTATAACAGGAAATTTCATTCCTTTACGATCTTACTAGTTTTGATAGTAAAGGTGTCCTAGATAGGGCTTACTTCAACTCAAGATCAACCATCTAAGACTGAAGTTGAACGATACTACCTCCCAATGAATTAGCCTGAGGAAAATAAATCCTAACTACTAGCTCTTACAGTGCGGCACATTCTTAGGGGGTTGGTTAGCTCTGATTCAGCTCTAACACATATGAGCTCCACAAGTCTGGAAAGTTCCCTATTTTAGTAGACAGCTGTGATGCTCAACTGTGTTGTACTTTTGGGGGTCTTTCAGAAATTTGTGGGGTATATTTTTATCTTCTAGTGTAGTTTTGCCCAAGCTATTACTATTACAATAATCATAAATTATTTTATTGTAACTTACTGTCATTCCTTATATTATAGTTAGGGCATCTAATATGAGTTTTTAGAAGGTGGCTGTAAAGGTAGGTCACATTATTTATACACTTCATTTCTGTATAAGAAAAGGGGATGTTATAGAATATTCATTACGAAAAGGGGGCACTGTGCCTGATGGAGTAAAGAACTACTAGGTTACAGGCAGGAGAAAGAAACTGGGACTCTGGATTACTAGTCTGTAGCCTTCCTTCTCCATTTAACTCTTCCAGTCGGTTATGTCATTCTAGAGCAGATATAACCCACAGACAAAATAAAAGGGGTGGGAAAGAAGAGTCAATTACACCAAATTAATTCTGTTCACCATTTTTTAATAGCTAGATTGTGTTATTTCCTCTAATTTGGGGGCTTGGGAAACTAATCTACTTTCATATCTGTTTACCTTTGATTTCCCTCAACAAGTTAAAGAGTTAAAATATCTAATACTGTTCTAGGAAGGCACTAACATTCGGCAAGATTTTACAATTATATTTAAGCTAGAAAAAAAAAAACCAAGATAATCTCATAATGGCACAATGAAGGTAAGAATTACAAAAAAGCAGGTCAGGCTATCACATATGTAAGAACAGCCAATTAAAGATCATTACCATATGAGTGATTTCTAATTTTCTCTATTTGATAGATTTGAGAGCTACCATAATTCCACACTGTTTATATGAGCCTTAAGTCACCTCTGGTTGTCACACCCATGAGTCGGATTTTCAATTTAAAACTGAAAAAAACAGAGCATAGGTCTCCTTCTCATGATACCTACCTCACTCCACCAAAAAGGGAGGGTCTCAGGCTAAACTGGGAGCAAGGAGAGGTATGAGAGATACTCAGGCAAAGAAAGCCTTCCAAGGAGCTACTTAAAACAAGCGGTGCAAAGTTTGTCTGCTTAGATGGGTGGCCGTGAAACGGGAAGCGGGAAGCCGAGACCTCACCGTTCATCTGCTTTAACTCACCGCTCAGAATTTGCTGCACGGCTTCGTTCCCCATCTGCGCTGCAGTAAAGCCTTGTAAGGAGATGATGGAGGGATCGGAGCCGTAACTCAGCAGGAGGCGGCAGGTCTGCAGGTGGCCAGCTAGGGCAGCTCTATGCAAAGCAGTCTGACCAAGAGTGTCCAGTGCGTTCATCTGAAAGATCATTGGGTGGGCACACGGCATTGAGCATCTATTTGTTCCCTTTTACACCCTAGCAAATAAGTTTCTATGAGAAAAATAAATTGTCAAAGGTTTCTGAAAAATGCCACAGACTATTATTCACTATTAACCTTTGTTTTCTGCTTCTGAAAAAATATCCCTTTCTTAGTCTCACCACCTTCCAAATACAAATGACAACATACTCATCCTTTCCCTGAGTAACTGTCTTCCTGTCCATCTTCCACGCCCAGCCACTCCCCTCAACAACTAGGATGTGAGATCCCTGAGGGCGGGACCCTGACCTGCACTGCCTGCCACATCTGAGATGCACATTAAATACTTTTGGATGAATGGGTTTTACCAAACTTGCTCCTGTAATATAAAGACAGCAGGGTATGTAGGTAAAGACAAAGTAGCTAATTACATTTCTCTTCTAATTTTAGTAAATAATTATAACAGAATGCTCTCATTGAATTACCAACACATTTAACACCCCCCCCCACCAGAAAGATTTAAAGGTTCAAATGTTCCATTTTTAAAACTTTGAAGAGTTATAAAGGAAGAATCATTTAGCTAGTCTTAAGACTGTTTAAGACAACATTAAGCTTTGGAATCACATTCATAATTTGATCAAACCTGTTTTCCAGGAGGTCCCCCAAAATATCCAGGATGCCTCAGTAAATACCCTCTATTCCAATCAGACCACAGTCCCTGTTCATTGTATATGCTGCTCCTTTCAGACAAGCCCTCTGTCTGCCTTTCTGGATTATGAAATCCAGTGCAAGTCTCATCTCTCTCAGGAAGTGTTTTTGTTGCTTAAAGGCTCGATGATTACTGACTTTCCAAATATCCATGTCAAGTTAGCACTATCTTACAAATTATAACACCTGGGTAGTTTTTGTTCACCAAGTTAAAGTTATGGCTATTGAGAATATGGATTGTATTATATAGGTTTTCTGGGTCCTCTAGAAAGCTCCTCTTAAGGACATGTAGTGAATTCACAAATATATGTTAGTAGGTTATTTTAAGCATTTGTCCGCACCCACCAAATAAATACAAGATTAAGGAAAGAAAATATTTAAGACAACTGATCTCTATGTCTCCAGTCTTTCATCATTATTAGTAAGGCGGTCACACTTGTTCAGGCAAGGGTTCATCTAAATTCTTAATGGTGTTTCACAAAATTTGCCATGAAATACTGACATATTTAATTAGATCTCATTTGCCAGCAGAAAAGTGACTGTTTATACAGGCAACATAAAAACACAGCCATTACCATGTATTGATGGAAAACATAAGCTACCAAACTAAATTTCTTGACTTTTTCTATGAACATTTCTGTTACTTCACCACAAGAGAAAAACTTAAAATTGGGAATATTCTAATCATTAATGATTTTCTGAAAATTGCATAAGAAACTCACTAAATTTTTAATCAGAGTGACAGAAATTCTCAATACAGCTTGTTAAACCATGGTAACATGGTTTGAGAATTACTACTCCAAAATTCAGATATTACCTAAAGTTATTCTTCAGCTCAAACTGAGGGTCTCTTCAGTGCCTTCAAATAACCTTGAATTCTTCAGCATGTCACTTAAGACCATCTGTAATTTACTTTCACACTCCCTTCCTTTCTACTATATTTTTTCATCACAATGTGATAGGCCTGCTATGCTCCAGCTTTATTAGATCACCCTGGAACCCCATTTTATGAAGATGTTCGTTTCTAAAGTCATTGCAAAAGGTAAAGTTTGCCTTTGGTCAATATTATCCTTGAAAATACCTTAGCAATGCAATGGCAGAGACAGAGCTAGGGTTTCTCAGTAAATTCAACACTCGTTTCACCTTCAATGTGTGAACAGATCAACCGAACACCAAAGTACATACAGTATCTTTAAACAGTATAAACGCACTACGTGTGAGGAGAGGTTCTCTCAATGCATTTGCATGGTGAAACTGAGTGCAATACAGAGAACAGCAGATTCCCTTCTCTCTCTCACTCACCCTGGAGCATGCACTCATGGAGTGAAATCGGGCCCCAAATCACCACTCTCTAATGTTATTTACATTAACTTTTCTTGTTCCTCTCCCCCTCTCGGTTTTGGATGGCTGCTTCTGAATGCAGCTCCACTGACACGTATTCTCATTTCTCTACCCAGTAATTATTCTCTTCTCACACTCCTTACCCTCGCATTTGGCTGTCAAAATTAGAACCAGGTAGTTTACCTCCAAAGAAGTCTTGTAAGGAAGGGATGCAACTAACATTTACTAAGCACTTGCTAATATCAGGCTCTGTGCTAGATGCTCTATTGAAATTGTAAGCGACTTAAAAGCAGAAATTATGACTTAATCTTAAATGTAACTCTTCCCTCTACCCTCCCCACTCCCAGAAATACAAAAGGTATAGGGCATTTCATGGAGCTTCACCAATATCTTGTGAATAAGTGAAAAATATAATGTATAAGTTGTTTAGAGTTAATTTATAAAAGGAATTTTTTATGTTTAGCTGAAAAAAATTCCAACCATTTGATGAGGACTGATTGGTAACACTAGAAAGTTAAAACCATGCTGATATACTGAAGCTTTGTGTCCTCATCCCTGTTTATGTATAGAAGGCATCTGCTCCTTCCCAAGGTAGTATTGTATTCTAATATTTCAGAAAACCAAACTTTCTTAAAGTACAAGACAGATCAGCGTAACATAAAATTCTTTGCTTTAGAAAATGTATTTTTTATAATGAGAGAATTTCCCCCTCAAACTCTAGTTATCACAGCAACAAAAGAATATCTATGGAGTGCTTTATCAGACAACATAGCTGAAGCACTAGAAGTGATAGAAAAGTATCAGCGATATTTAACAGGAGCACTCATTCCACGGAAACAAGTGGAATAATTTGGTGGAACTGTGTACAACCCATAGAATGAACAAGGATGGATGATAGGGAAAACATTAAACAAACATCCGACAAGGGTTTTCATGAGGAAGGGTTATTCCTTACTAGAAGCAAATGTCAAATTTCTCAGATTCCCCGATCTCAGGACTCCAGGCTGGTCCTTCTATGGTCCAAAGATGACAATGGCAGCTCCGTGAAAACAACTCCATGAATCTCAGTGAAAGCCCAAAAGGATGTCTCATACATCTATTGTAAGAGAGAAGAAACCTTTCCCAGAGGACTTCTCCTTATGGCTGGAACCAGAAACGCTTCCTGAAGCCATGCCTATACCAGTCACTAGCAAGGAGAGTAAGATCACCAGAACTGTGTCAGACCCAGCCTTCTGTGGAGCTCCCAAAACTGAACAAAGTAGAGCTCCACAGAAGAAGGTTGCTGAGGCAAGCTATGGCCCGTGGGTCAATTCCGACCAGGTGACTATTCTGTACTGCTTGCAAGCCAAGAACGATTTTTAGATTTTCAAACGATTACATTTAAAATGGCTAGAGAAGTATCCATAAAGCCTAAAGTATTTACCATCTGGACTTTTAAGAATGCATTTGCTGATCCCTGTTCTGAAGCAAAGAAGGGGGAAAGTGATTATTGGATGGGAAATCAGCTGTCTGTTGGAGTCATTACTGACCTTTTAAATTGATTCAAAATTGAAAACAAAAAGTCCCTAACTTCCTCTTATATTTAACTTTATCAACACCCTTAATGTTCTACCTTTGTTTACTCTTTTACCCACCAGTCACGGGATACAATCAGGGCTCTCTACAAGGTGGTCAGTCCAATTTTCTTCCCTCCACATGTGTAGTTCAAGGCACAGAAGTCCAAAATGTATGTGCCTTCCAAGGTTGGTGATAACTTTGTTTTTAGAGGGCAGCAGGAACTATTTTATAGGACTACACCTGTAACGTGTCCCCGAGTTTTTAAATGGGTCATCTGGCAGGATTTGCATTGCTGCTCTAATTCAGTTTCACAGTAGAAAAGTGATATTTTGGAGCTAGTGTATATTTCACTGTGGTCCCAGAGAGTTACAGGGTGCGTTAATTGTTTAAAGGTTCCCATAAGTTTGGATTTATGACTCTGCTACCATTCTGTAAGTTACACAAATGGCAAATGATAGTAATTCACTTTACTGATGGAGAAATATAGGAGATTAAATGACTTGGGCATGTTATCCACAAAATCTATAAATGAAAGCACTGGCTAAAAGGGCCCACCAATGTGCAGAATATAGCCCATGACCTGAAAGTCATGCGTTTGTGTGTGTGTGTGTGTGTGTGTGTGTGTGTGTGTCCCCTCTTGGCTTTGACAATTTTGACTCACACATTGACAATTCTTCACTCAGTCAAAAAACAGGCTTAACAACATTTAAAATATTCTTTATATGTAAGAATCAAACTCCTAAAAAAAAACCCCAAAATACAGTCTTGTATTATACATATAATTAAGTACTTAAATCGTCATTCAAGCTGAGATAACTAAATAAATGAGATTGCCACTCACAGGATTCTTCTAAGAACTTTCAAATTAAAAAAAAATATATATATGTATATATATATGCATATACATATATATATTGCTCTCTGTAAATTTTATGTTTTTAACCTAAATGATACATTTGACAGACTTTATATATATACCACCATTAACTTATTATCCATATTTTAAAGAGATACAACCTGTGTGTGTGTGTGTGTGTGTGTGTGTGTGTGTGTATACATATAATTTGAAACCACCAACATACATATTTCTGGAAGAATTCAGGGAGTGTTGCATCAGTTTTTGTGACCAAGTCTTCTTTAGAGCCAGTCTTATTTTCATCACAATCTCCACCATGAGGATATGATATAAGATGCCATTAAAGATGCTTATCATTCAGCACCAAGGAGATTATTTTCACTGAAGTACAGACACTGACTCAAATAAGAAAAATGCTACATATAATGTGTGGTAATGTGTGGTTAGGACTTGGCTTGAGAAAAAAACGTATCTGGCAGTTTTAGAGACAAAATATATTCCCCCTTTTTCCCTTGTATCTAGAGAGAGAAACCTGAGGTATGCATTTTTTTTTTTTTTCTATTTCTGAGTAGTAATTAATGATTTTCCTATAGAGGGTAATTAGATACATGATACAAAATCACAATGGCATCTGGCCTGAAATATATGTTTTATGTCTTATGTCCTGTAGGACATAAGACTATGATTCAGGGTCGCTTGGGTGGCTCAGTTGGTTAAATGCCTGACTCTCGGTTTTGGCTCAGGTCATGATCTCACGATTTTGTGAGTTCAACACCTGTGTTGGGCTCTGTGCTGACAGTGGAGCCTGCTTGGGATTCTCTCTCTCTCTCTCTCTCTCTGCTCCTCCCCTGCTCACACTATCTCTGTCTCTCTCAAAATAAATGAAAATAAAACTTAAAAAAAATCATTAAAAAAAAAAAGTATGATTCAAATATGCCAAAACAATCCTGAAAACCCCAAACCAACTATAAAGAAATGGCTGAGGGGCACCTCTCAATATTCGAATCCATGTGAATAGCCTAGTCTCAAAGTGCTAACCTCAAGATTGAGTTAATCTCTTGCCTAAACTTAAAGCTATTATTGTCCACATCACTTATTTGGTAATTAATCACGAACTGTTCTGTGATGTTGCTGTAATTAAGCATTTATTGTTAACTCACATTATAATTCTACTTTAGCTGCTGAACGTGGGTATATCTCAATCTAAACTGGGTTTCAAGTAACCTGAGCACTGAAAACAGTCTCTGCATTCCTTTAGCTAGAATGACAATGTACTTTCTCCCCAATCAGGACACTCTGAAAGTGAAAGTGAAGAGTTAAGACAAAGGCATTAACACATCTGCAAGAAAGGAGCAAAAGATAGGGATTTGAAATAGGTCTATGTCCTGGTAGACAGACTATAACCTAGGGAACAGGTGGCAGGCATATTATAACATAGTCTACATTTCTGTAATTGGCCTTATAGGAGAAAGTAGTCTTCTAGGAAGTATCTACCTTCCTGAAGCAGGATTCTGTGCAGGCCACCTACCTGTTCAAAACTTCCCAATGGCTCTCCCAGTATTATGAGAACAAAATCAAAACTCTCCCATCGAAACTACCAAGACCCTGCTCCAACGTATATTTTCTTTTTTTTTTTTTTAATTTTTTTAATTTTTTTTTTCAACGTTTATTTATTTTTGGGACAGAGAGAGACAGAGCATGAACGGGGGAGGGGCAGAGAGAGAGGGAGACACAGAATCGGAACCAGGCTCCAGGCTCTGAGCCATCAGCCCAGAGCCCGACGCGGGGCTCGAACTCACAGACCGCGAGATCGTGACCTGGCTGAAGTCGGACGCTCAACCGACTGCGCCACCCAGGCGCCCCTATTTTCAAGATTTTCATTATTCTCCTTTTCAGTACCCCTGGGCTCACTAATTATAACTCCTGACTAACTGCTTTCCTGCTTGAGTCATTACTTGAAATATTATTCGTATTTTGCCAATTTCTATATATCTAATCCCTAGACATTCCTAGCTGAAATCCTACTTTCTTCATGAAATTTCTCCAATCTCTCCCCCAGCCTGTTACCACCAATGGAAGTAACCGTTCTCTGAATAGCAATCTACCCATACTTCTCTTATATATCACTTTCCAATGTGTATGACAGATATTGGCGCTGACTATAGTAGATAAGACTGTTACTAGATTTTAAGTCCCTTCAGAGAAGACTCTTGACCAAATCCAAACTTCATATATACCCCACAGTAACAAATTCAATGCCTGGTACAAGTTGGATGTTCAAAAATGGTTGGTAAGTAAATGGTTCACAAGAACAATAAATTAGTAAATTCTGATGATAAAGAATACTGTTTTCATCATACTAGTGTGTATACTACATGAACATCAGACTCTTTTTTTTTTTTTTTTTTTTTTCAGAGAGACAGAGCATGAACGGGGGAGGGGCAGAGAGAGAGGGAGACACAGAATCAGAAACAGGCTCCAGGCTCTGAGCCATCAGCCCAGAGCCCGACGCGGGGCTCGAACTCCCGGACCGCGAGATCGTGACCTGGCTGAAGTCGGACGCCTAACCGACTGCGCCACCCAGGCGCCCCGAACATCAGACTCTTAAGATATTCTCTAACCAAAAAATACATATTCTTCTTTCCCTAGAAATTTGAAGGAAAAAAGAAGTTAAATGCCAGTGTTGACAGAATTGTAAAATATTGAAAATAATTAACTTACTTTATCTGTAGTAAGAGTATAATTTGATTTTAAAGTTTTACAGATGTTTACAGAGCACTGTTATAAGGAGGATGGACATAATTAAGGCCTCTCCTGTGAGGAATGAAATAGACAAAATGACCATAATTTAATTCTTAACTCAAATTCTGATACAGCAATCAATATTTTACTTTAAAGGGTTTTTAATCCTTTAACATTTACTAGCTGAACTCGAGTGTAGTATTATTTGCAAACCTTCAAAATTCATGTGGAATTTTAAAAGAAACAAAAGAGATATATTATAATGGTATGTGTTTGCTTTGCTTTATTAAAAGGGCACTCACGTTCTCACATGCCCTGTGTGAGAAACGACCCCCTGAGCAGAGCTGATTGGATGAGTGGGAGCCAATCCGATGGCCGTGTGGAACAAACTGCGATCTCATTCAGATCTCCCTTTCTCCTCCCTGAGACTCAGGAGAGACTGTAGCTGCAGGTGTTATATTTTTAAGACAAAGACTCATAAAACAGGGGCTACCAAGTCCATATTTAAGCCATAGAGAAGTAAAACAGAAAAATGTAGTCTATTAAAAGAATGAAGCAGATGAACTAAGACAAACACAGAAAAGAAACCCAAGCGACCAGAGAGAGAGACAGACACACACACACACACACACACACACACACACACACACACAGATAGAGAATGCAGTCGAGGTACTCAATAGTTTCCACATTCCTTGTTTTAGTCTTTTGTAAATCTCAGCTACAATTCCTGTAGATTATTTCTATGGGATAACAATATGGGTAATCTCAGAAAAGTAATAAGCATACATTTATATAAGTAAAAAACAGATTTCCATTTGTGCTTACTCTAGATTCAATTGATCTGTTACCGGTAACTAAAATGTTTCTGAGACACTGGGCCTTTTGCTCTTTGTGCTGATATGCTCAAACGGCAGATAACTGAACGATTAGAGATACTTTACATCTATAGCTTTGAAAGCATTTTAACATCTTTGGGCTAACAGAAACTGCTTATCAACCCACCTCTTGAAGAGCATTAATCAGATCCTTATAATGAGATAACACATTTCCCCAAAGTGAGCAAAGACTCTTCATCACTTCTCAATGTGAGAAATAAGCCCACTTAATGCCAATTACTATTGACACAATTTCTTCTTACATACAATATAAATAAATCTGTCAAATTAAGACAAATGAACAATCAAATTTCTCCGTGTTCCACACATTTAACAGATGCTCAAGCAATGACAGAATAGCAAGTGCTTTTCTATATGAAAAAAAAGCACTTTTGAATTAAACCTTTCATTTTTAGGTATTAATAATACCATATGCAATTGGGACTTAAGTTCTACTAAATAATGATAGCAGACACAGCAGTAGCAATAGAATGTCAGGGCAGGCTAACAACAATAAAGAAAAAACTGCCACATGAAGGATAAAATCTTCATGTCTCTCCCATTTAGGCTTTATAGCAATCTCGCAAAGCAGGGGATTGGTAGAGATACTTGACTTTTTTAGAAATAGAAATTTACTCCACTATAAAAGTTGATTTTTCAAATGAGTTGGCTAATACCCCCATTTTCTTATAACTCTCCTTTCTTTATAAGCCATCTGTTTCCTATCCTTTTTCTGACTAATGCCTGCTTGCCCCTCCAGATTCCTACCTATCCTCCACCCTGCTCGATGTCCTGCTTGATGTCCTGGGAAACTTACTTAATATGGATCATATGAATGGGTTCTTTTGGTCTTTAAGTTGTTACACTTGGACAATGGGAGGGAATGGCAAGAGACTGGTGGGGAGCAGGGGTGTGAGGGGTAGGGGTCAGATATACCCCTTATCAAAGGCTGCAGGTGGTGTCAGGAGACCTTCTCCAAATAGCTACCTTCTTCTGCTTCTTTGCCCCTTTGGGCCCAGGGACGATAATGTCTCCCCATTTGCTGCTATCCCTTGCTCATATCCCTAAACCATGCCCACCTTTGTATATAATTCTTTTATTAAACTTTCCTCAAATTACCCACTTTGAGTATGCCGCTTATTGCCAAGACTCTGAATATAATTCTCTGCCCCTGTATCTTTGGAACACCTCCTTCAAAAGCTGCCAAAGCCTTTATATAAAAGTTGTCAAGTTAAATGGCATTGCCTACCTTGATTTCTCTTTGTAGCACCGGTTACTTCTTCATACTCCTACTGTACTCAGTAGACCCTGTGATGGATCTTTCAGTTTTCTCTTCCCATTGCTGCCCTTCAAACATGGTAATTTGCAAAGGTCCTTTCCTAAATTCTCAACGCATCTCTCTATACTTTCTCTACCTTGGAATGCATGATCACTATGTTCATGGCTTTCCAAAAGATCTTTCTAACCCCACCTAGACTGTCTTTCACACTCTAGTGCAATTATTTCCAACTGCTAGTGACACTAAATGTCCCTCCTTATCTCATATCAACTCTAAGTACAAAATTATCAAGGCATAGGAAACCAGTATTTCTCTCTAGCTTCCTCACTTCCCTGAATTGTACCACCCTTTTCTAAGTCTGTTCTAATGCCCAATTCATTTCCACGTATGTAACTATTTCTTCATAAGTTACTTTCATCTTTCTCTTCCTTCATTACTCATGCCATTAAATTGGATTTAGGATTAGCTTCAAGTTTCGTAACTGCATAAACTTCAAACTGGTACTTTCCACAGTATCTAGCATATGGCCTTAATCATTTTACATCTCAGTATTTCTTGCATTAATGGATCAAAACAAATTATAAAGGAACCGATATATAAATCTTACATAAAAATTTAGGTGACTAAGGGAAATATGTAATATGTCTGAAAAGACAAATATGGAAAAATACAGTGCTCATATTTACAAGTAATTAAAGTATTGCTTGTATGTCAGGTATTATACTACATACTTATATATACATAAGCTCATTTAATTTTTACACATATACACACACAGGTATCAATACACACATAATCACTTATGGGTGAATTACGGTTCCAGAAAATTAATTCCAAGTTCACAGGACTAGAAAGTGGAAGACTGTACAGTAAAAAGTATGCTTGTCTGTTATATTCCCAGTATGTTTAGTTTAACATGCATAGTGAACCTGAGCTTTATCATCAAGCTTTGAGCAAAAGAATGTTTTGGCTTATGTAAAGATTACTAAGTTCTATCTGTCAAAGTAAGACAGATTAGTTCATGGTATTAGATCTCCCTATCCAATTCTCTGCCTTTTCTGACTTATTAGCCTTAGCATGGTAACTTGACATGAGGAGGGAAGGAGGCAGGATGGTGGAAACAGTGTAAGGGTTGAATCCTAATCCAAGGGTGGTGCTGCTTGATCAGAAGGTGTTTTTAGAATCAAATGGAAAGCATTAGTTGTCCAAAAATCAAATTGAAACCGTGAGTTCTCCAGAAAGAACACTAAGCAAGCAAACAATGGGGCCCAAAAGTAGCTAAGTGAGTTTTTATCAACACATTAGTCACCAAATAAGCCAACCCTGAGGGACATCAGCCTGAGTTGGGACCAGGGAAAAACTGAGTGCGGAGGATGGCAACTACTATTCATTGGTTCAGAACCCTGATTCAGTAGGATTTATTTTCCATTTAAAGGGCCTAATAGCAGGAGTTCTGGATTTGGATGAACTATAGTGGAAGGACTAGGGAGGGTAAACTAGTCTAAAAGTCCTTCTGCATCACCGACAGAGTGTTTAAAACTGCGCATACCCCACTGATGAATTGAGACGTTATCGATGAGGAGATCCCGTGAAGATGAGGAGCAGAGTAAGGTTGAGAACCACAGAGGTAGAGCAGTGCTGACTGGGAGAGCTTAGAAACGCGTGCTGTTTTTCACTGAAACGCCATGAAATAAAATGACTCATGGGAGAAAACAAATAGATATTTTTCAAAAAGGAAGGGCATTGTTCATGGGTTTTCAAGAATGTTATAAATGCCATAAACTGTTTTTATTTATTTATTTATTTATTTTTTCAACGTTTATTTTATTTTTGGGACAGAGAGAGACAGAGCATGAACGGGGGAGGGGCAGAGAGAGAGGGAGACACAGAATCGGAAACAGGCTCCAGGCTCTGAGCCATCAGCCCAGAGCCCGACGCGGGGCTCGAACTCACGGACCGTGAGATCGTGACCTGGCTGAAGTCGGACGCTTAACCGACTGCGCCACCCAGGCGCCCCAAAATGCCATAAACTGTTTTTAAAAATGGGTCAGTGGTAAACAAAAATGCTCTTAAGTATAGCAGAGAGTCCACTTAGCTTAGTATTTTCTGCTTGATGGAGCAACAAGACATTATTTATATAACAATGCAGGAGTTGTACCCTCAGAATAGGTAATAAATTGGTAGAGTGCTGTTCCCTCTCATTCTAGGTCATCCTGACTTTTTTAGATAAAAATACCAATTGTCCTTTTAAAGCAAGGATATCTAAATTTTTGGACTGGGAACCTTATGAATAAAAAAATGTTTTGAGAAACCTCTCAATATACATATGTGTTCATCTGTAACCTTAAGAAACAGTGCTATACTAATATATGAGAGAAACATATAAAACCTATATAAAAAGAAATTACAAAGAATGGGAAAGAGATGACACAATTAAAAATGAAAACATTTTATACTAATGTACAAAATACCTTCGGGCTCAACTAAAAAACCTTAAAAAATCTTATGAAAATTGCAATGTAGATTTGAGGATCTGATTCTAAGTTCATTTTCAATAGCTGGTCCCATGGACCATGTTAGCTCAAAAGACGGGAGAGAAACAAGTTAGAGCCACTGGAAAAAGTGCACTCACTGTTAGCAGTGCCTACTAAATCACAATGCTTATTTTTTAAACATTTTTGGAAGTTTATGTATTTTGAGAGGCAGAGAGAGTGAGCAAGGGAGGGGCGCAGAGAGAGAGAGAGAGAGAGAGAGAGAGAGAGAGGGAGAGAGAGAATCTGAAGCAGGCTCTGCATTGTCGGTATGAAGCCTGATATGGGCCTTGAACTCATGAACTGTGACATCTTGACCTAAGCCAAAAACCAAGAATTGGATACTTAACCGACTGAGCCACCCAAGTGCCCCCACGATGCTTATTTTTAATGTAATTTACTTAATCATGCTAAGGTTTTAATTGAAACTCTGCTAGTAAAATTTCATCCTTCTTGATGTTCTCTAATAGGTTCAAAAACCACCTAAACACAAATTAAGAAAGACTTTAAAACAGGTTGGAAAATTGTTTTCCAGTTTTTAAATTACATGTAGATATAAGAGTTGGGTGATACATTTACATCATTTTTTGGCAACAAAATCACAAAACAATGGACATTTTCCAAAAATCTATTCTCAAAACGTCCCCTTCATTTTTTGAAGTTTCTTTAAAAATGCAGTCACTTTCCCATTTACTCTAAAATATGTAATATTTGCCTTTAAGGGCCTGAGTATGCTTCTTTCTTAAACAAAGTATCTACATCCAAGTAAAAAATATCTACATGCAAGTAGTCATTTGTCATCATAGATGACAACAAATTTTGAACCCTCTTATTTTCATTAAAAAAACAAAGCACGAGAACTAAGATCAATATTCTTGAAAATACTAATTCATGAAATAGCCAGACAACCTCTTTATGCCATCAAATTATCATTCCCTCGGATTACCAACAATGTTATTTATGAAGGATCTACCGTTTAGGATAGTATCCATGAATCTACTTGTGTGGACATGTAGATAGGTCACAACATGCTGGAAGTGAACAGATGAGTAAGTCTGTCAGTGACAACCCCTCCCTACTGAGCCTCCCATTCTCCTCAGAGGAACCACCTTGAACTGACTGAGACAGGCTGACACACAGACACATAGAGGGAGCCAGCATCAATCTTTGTATTAAATATTAGTAGATCTTAACTTCTGTATTCATAAATAAGAAATTACGATTAAAAAAATTAAAATTCTGATATTTTTCCTATTCTCAATGGCTCATCTTGTATATTCCATAAAGTGTCTACTTTGGAGACTTCTGCTTTAAAATTATATGTACTTTTGAGGATTTAAAAGTATGCATATTCAAGTTACCTCTGAAAAACAACCAGTTTGCTTCCTTCCTCCCTCAAGCAATTCATAGTTTCAGACAACGTCAACAGAAATGGTTACCCCCAAATATCTTATTTTTTCAGTCACTTGAGAAAATTATTATCATTACCAGTTTGAAGGGATAAAAATATTCTTTAGAGTAAGTAGCAATATTTTGACTATCATTTATATAAATTATTCTCTGATAAACCATCAATGATGTTGACTATCAAAATATATCAATTCCAGTATTAATGTAAAACAACGCAAAGTTAAATGTGTTTCAAATGATAAGATCAGAGCTACATTTTATTGCTTTATGGAAGAATGACATTAAAGGAAATAAGACACAGCTCATTATTTTTATTAGTAACAGGACTTAAATTAGCTTGACAAGAGAACGGATGACTTCAAATACAAGGTAAGAGTCCTTTACCAAATTAATTTCTCCCGGAAAATCAGAGAGAATAGTAATAGTCTTAAAAGCAGCTAGCTACTCAACCCCAAATTTGGGATTTTATTTCTGATGTGTGTCTTACCTTTGCTCCATGCTTATGTAGAACTTCCATGACATCATTGTGAGCTCTTTCTGCTGCAACATGCAAGGGAGTCATGAAACTGCGGAGAGGGAGAGAAGGAAAATGTGATGTCCTAACTTTTGTTGTATTTCCCCTTTAAGAGCCGAACACCTCCTTCTGCGATTGCACTTACTCTTTATTTTTTTCATTAACATTTGCTCCTTTTCTAAGTAATAGTTCTGTCACTTGTTTTCGTTTGGGATGCAGGGAGGCCACAGCACAGTGCTGTAAAGTAAACAAAACTAAGTTAATAAACTTCTATTTAAAAGGAGAATTCTGAATTAAGTAGCATCTGCTGACTCTTTAGAATACTGTTATGTCAAAAAACGTTTACATATTTTATGTTATGGAGATGATCAAATTCTCCCTAAACACCTTGGAAGTGCAAGACACGGGCCTTTAAAACAAGATAAAATTATCTTAGTTAAGCATTAAGAAAGACTGTTTCTCTTCCTTTGGCCGATGCTTGTTTGAAGGTAACAGAATACTGCCTCTCCAAAGGTACAAACATCTATACCTCAGTTGTTCAATCCTTCATTGGGTTGTCAGCTACATAAATAAATAGTTCTCAAAATCTTCCCCAGAGCCACTCTGTGCACTATATAAGCCTATACGCCCAGGGATAGGCAAGAGGTAATAGACTTGAAGGAGCTTAGTGAAAGAAGTATTCTCAGAGGCTTAACGTTTTATCCTGTATTTATATGATTTTTGTATTCAACTTTGTTTTATATTAATGTTTTACATTCAAATTTTATGAGTAGGGGCACCTGGGTGGCTCAGTGTGTTAAGTGTCTGACTCTTGATTTCGGCTCGGGTCCCGATCTCATGGTTTGTGAGATCAAGCCCCGCGTTGGGCTCTGTGCTGACAGTGGCGAGCCCGCTTTGGGATTCTCCCGCCCTGTCCTCGACTTTCTCTTTCTCTCAAAAGAAACATTAAAAAAAATAAAATTTTAAAAGTTAAAACCTACTTACTAATGAATAAAATGAACACTCCCAAAAAGCAGGTCAGGATTATTCTGTTGCTTTGGGTGTCTCCCGGCATAACGCTGTATAACGTCAGTATATCTGAACACCAGTTTGAGAGGCACATACTTAAGTGTACATACAGCTGGCCCATTTCGGTTTGATGACTCTTTTAGTGTTGTTTTCGGCAGGTATTGACTACAGGTTGACTTTTTTGCGCCAGATATATGGGGAAATTTTAACTGAAGCGTATTTAGAGGTCTGTGATATAGGCATCACACATGCTTAAATTCTGAACTCAGGAATAATTTTACCGGCCCTATACCTGAAATTTAATGTGGCCAATGATAAGAAAAATCAGCTAATCTTTCTAAAAGTACGTTAGAAGAAAAAACATGAACTGTTTAAAAAACAATGTGTACGGTCTGGAACAAAAAACTCGTAATCTTCGTATTTTTCTATAATGAATGTAGTAATTCTTTGGAAAATTAAGAATAATTCTTTGGATAACTGCTCCAAAGGATAATGCAAGTATCTCTGAAAATACTTTTAATATTCTACAGAAGACAAACAGTCTTTACCTAGCAACCATAAGAAAAAGATTCTATAGAGAAAATCACATCTTGTATTTTATGAAAGAATTGGACACAAAAGTAGACTTGTTAGAATACAGTTGGGTAAGGACAAAGGTAAAAATAATTCCCAAATCAAGGGTGAGCAAACATCTATTCTCTCATGCATGAAAGCAATCATCTCCTGAACCAAATTAAAAATCAATGCAACCAACATTAAAATGGAAATTTCTGGCATTTCTGATACGAAAGTTACTTAAGGGTTCTGAAATGAAAATCGTACATTGTGCTTCTATTACAGACCTAAGGAATGGATTAACAATGAAATCTTACCAGGGCAGTTTCATGAGACTGTGGTTGTTTGAAATTAATGATTTCCAAAGCAAGTGTTTTTTTAACTTTGGCTAGGTCTGCTTCTCTGGCTGCTTGCAGTAGAGAATGACCTTTAAATTCATCTGTCAATGAAATAAAGGTTGACATAAAAGATTTAAGATCTGTAAAAATCATTAGCATGATTACAAGTAAGAAAAATACTAATTTTACATATTACTCTATTTTATCAATAGCAGTAACATGATGCTAGGATGATAAAGGCACAGAGGATGTGCAGTTAATGAAGAATTTTGAAAAATGTATGTTCTGAAATAACACGATTTTATACTCAGAGTCCACAGAGATGCACACATATAAACACATTTACCCCCCGCTAAGTTTTAAAACAAGCAACCAAAAACATCTACCAAATGGAAGCCGGTTCTAAACATATATACACTGGAATACTTTATAGCTCTTAAAAAAAAAGGAGGTCTGCACACACTATCATGAAAATATACATAATTAAATTTTTTTTTTCAACGTTTATTTATTTTTTTGGGACAGAGAGAGACAGAGCATGAACGGGGGAGGGGCAGAGAGAGAGGGAGACACAGAATCGGAAACAGGCTCCAGGCTCTGAGCCGTCAGCCCAGAGCCCGACGCGGGGCTCGAACTCACGGACCGCGAGATCGTGACCTGGCTGAAGTCGGATGCTTAACCGACTGCACCACCCAGGCGCCCCGAAAATATACATAATTAAATGAAAAAATCAAGTAGCAAAAGAGGTATGACAGGTTGACCCAGGGTTTTTGTATTGTTACTACTGCCATTGCCACCACAACCAAATATAAGAAATGGTACAAAAAAGGCACTAAGAGAAATATTTGCCAAAATATTAATAGTTTTAGCACTGAAAAGGGAAGAACTGAATTATAGGGGAAGTGCCAAGAGTCTGATAATTTTTCGAAGAACAAATAGTATTTTATTATTTGTATAAGAGATTTATATAAGCAATAAGAGATTTCTTCAAAAGTGATTTCTTAATTAACTGCATAAATAAAAATCCAATATTCTAATTAAAAGTTAGAGTCATATTTTCTATTTTACAGTTTTGGTTTGTATTTTGATATGACAAAAAGCTGGAAATTCTTCTAAAAAGATGCAAATGATGTGTAAGCTAATATATTACATAGCAATCCCTGGCCAGCCCACATAGCCTTTGCACCTGCCTGCTACTAAATTCCTTTCTTTTCCTCTCTCCTCTCCTGAGTTCCCCATCTCACTCCCCTCTGTCCCTCAAAAGACAGAGAAAGACACACATGGAAACACATGTGCCTTAATAACTCCTATTACTGTGATGAATCACAAAATTCTACTACTGAAACTAAGATTTTACTATATGTTAACTAACTGGAATTTAAATAAAAACTTAAAAAAGAAAAAAGAGAACTACTATCATTGTTCAAGGCCTCAGTTTAGATACTCTGGTTAGGCCTACCTGATGTTTTCCATTATTGGCCTAGGATTCCTTCTTATGAAGCCCCCTGCACTTGCATTAGCCTTACGTCACAGGACAGATCACATGATCTTATTTGCTATGGTAGTCCTATCACTTAGCACACTGCTTGTATATGGTATATTACGTATTCAACTTGTTGCATGAATGGTGAATATTTATAAAATAAGTCATGGCAGGTGCAGGGGAAAAACCATTTTTATGAAGCCTCTTGTTTAGTGGTACCTTATCACTGCTAAATTCCTCAAAGTATAGGACTTTGAAACTTCAGAAACTCAAAGTTAAGGTCAAATGAAGTAAAAGTAAACCAGTGTTTTCAAAACACAAAATTACAGATTTTCATGTTAATGATAAAATTAGGGATAAATTAAGCAGAAGAATTACAAACTGCCATATGTAAGGAGCAGGATCCTGCCGACTGCAAAGGAAGGTGATGTGTTGAGAACAGATTTCAAACAGAAAGTATGGTTTTGCTTTGGCCATCAGTCTGGGGAAAGTTAAATGGAATTCAAATCATACTGGCTGTTTCTCTAATGACAAATGCTCTATGACTATCAAAATGATATAAGCAATTCTACTTTTTCAATTACTCTTTTGAGTTCAGGATAGGTGACTCAAAAAAAAATAAGGGTAAATTTACGAAAAACATAAGTAATAGGACTAGAATACTAAGGAAATTATGAAATTAGGTGTATGCAACAATGCAATTAGACATAATATTTTCTCAAATAACAAGAAATAAAATATTCCTTATCTTTGCTCTTTAGGAAAAAGTAAAGATGTCTGCCCAAATTGGCTTTCAAATTTAAAATATAGTATACTCAACATTAAAAAAAACAGAGAATGGAAAAATCTATCAACAATACAATGATCCCTCTAAATGCAAAGGTTACATAAAGATTTGTTTTTAAAACCTCAAGGAAGTACTTAAGTAGCAAAAAGAAGGCAATAAAATTGCAAATTATACTCAAACTTAACTTGAAAACTTAATACTTATAAGATGCCATAAAAGTTTCTTCTTCTTTTTTTTTTTTTAAGTTTATTTCAGAGAGAGAGAGAGTGGCGGGCAGAGAGAAAGAATCCCAAGTTGGCTCTACACAGCCAGTACAGAGCCTGATGCAGGGCTTGAACTCACAAACCATGAGATCATGACCTGAGCTAAAATCAAGAGTCGGACACTTAACCAACTAAGTCACCCAGGTGCCCTAAGTTCCTCTTCAAAATCATTTTGAAACAAGAATGAAAGCTACGTTAGGTATTTTCAGCTTTAATATATGCAGAATCCAAACTACCTTGCTCATTTCACTTCAGGGAAACAGTAAAAAAAGAGACAGAAGAGCAGAAAAAAAAGTGTGAAATGAAAATGCTATAACCATGGGTAGGATAAAAATCTTGTTTGTTTCTTATATAATTATGTAATTAAAAAATTTTTAATATTTTTGAGAGAGAAAAAAAAGAGAGAGAGAGAGAGAGAGAGAGAGAGAGAGAGAGAGAGAGAGAGAAAGTATGGGGGAGGGGCAGAGACAGAGGGGGACAGAAAATCTGAAGCAGGCTCTGTGCTAACAGCAGAGAGCCCCAAGCGGGGCATCAACTCAGGAACTGAGAGATCATGACCTGAGCCAAAGTCAGAAGCTTAACCGACTGAGCCACCCTGGTGCCCCTTGTATACTTTTCTTAAGAAGAACTCTGTTAGGAGTGCCTGGTGGCTTAGTCAGTTAAGCGTCTGACTTCGGCTCAGGTCATGATCTCATGGTTTGTGGGTTCGAGCCCCACTTCGGGCTCCGTGCTGACAACTCAGAGCCTGAAGCCTGCTTCATATTCCGTGTCTCCTTCCCTCTATGCCCCTTCCCTGCCTGCACTCTCCTTCTCTCCCTCTCAAAAAAACCCAAACATTAAAAAAAAAAAAAAAAAAAAAAAAAGAAGAACTCTGTTAATTGTGAATGTCTAGAGTAAGGCAGCGGGCATGATGATGAAAATCACAGAGAAGTTCCAACTTTGTTAAATCCTTTTCTTCAGATAATTCCTTGGCAAAATCTTATTTAATAAAGTAAAAGAAATACTGAGCAGGTTGAAAAGTACTCTAATCAGGGAACTTCTTTTACAAAACTATATAAATTTCTGTTAAGTCATAATGTGTACACTGGAATCAGATAGTGAAAGACACTATAAAAACTCATAATAATACTCACAATGGGAAAAATGCTTGAAAGGAAAAATAAGTCAAAGGTGACATGGAGGATAAAGCTGAGCCCAGGGTATAAACTAAAAGAAGGAAATTAAAAAACAACAACAACGAAAGATTAAAAAAAAGTTTGAGTTCAATTCAATTCAATAAACTTGCTGTGCAGTGTTCACAATGAACTGTGCTGGGGTGAGGGGGGCAGATAGAGAGATCCAGACACAAATACCATCAACGCATTTTTACTGGGTAACGAGGCACTGTGAGGGTGCTAAGGAGACAAGAATGAAATGAAAAGTCTTTCGAGAACTTAAATTTCACCGTGAAGATAGAACACGCACATAGAAGAATGAACTGTATGATGCAAGATAACATATGGCAAGGGTCATATGAGTGGGAGAGAGAAAAAAGGCATTTCTACGAGGATTCACTGCTAAGACATCTGCCCAGTTATAATCTGGTTTGTGCTGGACTGTAATCTAGTCGATGTTATCTGTGCCAGGACCAAAATAAGTTTAAATTTCTACTTAAACAAAGTGAAAATTGCAAGTCTTCCTGTTTTAATACAAACCAGCTTAAAATCTGCTTAAATTTAAATGACATCATCATTTTGACTCTGCCTTTTTCTTAAGTTATCATTTAAAGATTTTCTCAGGCATTTAAATCCAGTTACCTGATTCTTAGAATCCTGAGAGAGAATACCAACCATACGATGAGTTAAATGGTAGGTAGGTGATGCCTAGTTGAATTTAAACCTGCAATGCCCACATACAGAATTAAACACATCTCAGTATTTGATAGGACAACTAAATGTAGTGTAATATCCTGAGTGAGATCCTGGAACGGAAGCAGGACTTTAGGTAAAAACTAAGGAAATCTGAGTAGAATATGGTCTTTAGTTAATAATCTATCAATACTAGTTCATTAACTATGGCAAATGTATCATACAAATGTAAGATGTTAATAAAGGGGCAAACTGGATATGGAGTATATGAGAACTCTATGCACTAATTTTGTAAATTTTCTGTAAATCTAAAACTATTCCAAGACAGGGGCACCTAGGTGGCTCAGTCTGTTAAGCACCCGACTCTTAATTTTGTCTCAGGTCATGATCTCCTTGTTTGTAAGACTGAGCTCCATGATGGGCTCTGGGCTCACACTGTGGAGGCTGCTTGGGATTCTCTCTGTCACACCCATGCACGTTCTCTTTCTCAAAATAAATAAAATTAAAAAAAAAAAAATATATATATATATATATGTAAAACTATTCCAACCGACTGAGCCACCCAGGTGCCCCTATGTAAAACTATTCCAAGACAAAAAGCTTATCTAAAAAAACATGCATATGGTGGCGTGTGGGTGGCTCAGTCGGTTAAGCATCCGACTTAGGCACAGGTCTTGTGGTTTGTGAGTTCGAGCCCCGTGTCGGGCTCTGTGCTGACAGCTCAGAGCCTGGAGCCTGCTTCAGATTCTGTGTCTCCCTCTCTCTCTGCCCCTCCCCTGCTCACATTCTGTCTCTCTCTCCCTCTAAATAAAAATAAAAATAAAATTAAAGTTAGAATAAAAAACATGCATATGTATATATAGGTAATATATATCAATATATGAGAATATTACTTCCACCAAATCTTAAAAAAGATCTTATTTAAATTGGGGCAAGTTGGGGCACCTGGGTGGCTCAGTCAGTTGACCGTCCAACTTTGGCTCAGGTCATGATCTCGCAGTTGGTGGGTTTGTGCCCCGCGTCGGGCTCTGTGCCGACAGTTCAGAGCCTAGAGCCTGCTCAGATTCTGTGTCTCCCTCTCTCTACCCCTCTCCCACTCACGCTTTCTTTCAAAACATTTTTAAAAACTTAAAAAAAAATAATAAATTGGGGCAAATGATTGCACTTAGGCTATAACACACACAAGAAACACAAACATGATTGTCCAACCTTGCAGGGCCTGGGAAATAGTGAGTGCTCAATAGCACAAGAATTATAAGCTCTGTGAGCTCAGAATTTTTTTCCTCGTTTGTACACTGTTGTGCTTGCAGGACCTGGCACAGAGTAAGCATGCAACAAATGGCTATGGATTGACTCACCCTCATTAGCCTTAGAAGAAAAGTGCAGGATCAGAAAGGGGGATTACAAACTAGCGTACGTGTAAGAATAGAAGGTTGTTATTCAAGTTGGACAAAACACCAGTCTTCATAACTAAACAAAAATGAGATATTTCAATTTACAGCAAGCAATGTTGAGTCTGAGATATAAATACATACAAGTCAATCTCTCCCGGAGCTCAGGAGTTGGAGCCATATCTACAGCACTTTTGCCATGGCAATTGACTAGTGTAGGATCAGCACCATGGCTAAGTAACAGAGAGCAGACTTCCACACGATTCTTGGAAGCAGCCTCATGGAGTGGAGTGAACTGCCAGAGATCCATAGCGTTGACACAAGCTCCATGCTGGATTGAGAAAAACAGTTTCAGGTCAGTGATCATTTCACTGGATCTTAGTACAACTCAGAAGACATTTATCTCATTGTAAATTTCAGCTGTGACTCTTTGAAATGCCAATAAGCATTTTAGTTTCTTTCATTTCAGCTTTTAAAGACAATTTAAAATAGGTTGAATGTTTTAACATTATTTTTTAAAAACATTTTATTTTCTTAAAACTCTTATTGGCTCCCACAACACATGAAAACTCATGACAAGTTAGGGAAAAAAAAAGCAAACAGTATCCAATGTTTTAAAACATCTTTTACCTTAAGTAGCAGTTCTGTGACCTCATAATGTCCATATGAACACGCATTATGAAGAGGCACCAGTCCGCTAAATGGAAAAAAAGGCAATAATGTACCCAAATTTCAAACAAACAACATATAGTCATTTATCTAAGTGCTAAAAGCAAAAACTAATAAATCCAAATATAATTATATTAAAAGCCTTTAAAAATATTTAATAAGAGGCTACAAAGCATAGCTAATGTTTAACCTTTTGTATTTATCTTGTGCTTTGTGTACACAATCCTTAAATATGATAAAAACACCAATTAGAAAAGCATTGAGGTAAAAGGAAGGACATGAGCTAATTGACAACTGCATGCTTTAAAGATCAAGTATTTGTAGAAAAATGTTAATGGAGAGTGAGCTGAAACCTTCCTACCATTTTATTTCACTCTGTAGGTAACTGCCAGCATCAGAATGAAACATCCAAACTATTATGACTTACATATCCAAATCTCATTCTGCATGAGTCAAGGACTCCCATTTTTGTGGTGTACTTCTCTGTTTTCAGACAAGCATAAGGGAACAGAGATGTACGAGAGCATGAGGCACTTGTGCCCCTGTACTATGGGGACACCATTCACATAGGGTACATGTCAGGCGAGACAGAAACAGTACCAAGAAGAGGATTTGAAATGATGGATTCCCTCTCTGGTAAGTGTCTCAGGCACTGAGTTGTTTCTTCATTTCTAATGTTTCCTGACAGGGAGGGGGGCAAAGTGAAAGAGACCCTCCTCCCTCCGGGGCTTCTTTTCTTTATGCTGCCAATGACCGGAGTGTAATACGGATCTACATTACCTGGGTACTAAGGTCAATTCTCTTTTATTTTTATTTTTTATTTAAAAATTTTTTGTAATGTTTATTTATTTTTGAGAGAGAGAGAGAGAGAGAGAGAGGGAGGGAGGGACAGAGTGTGAGCGGGGGAGGGGCAGAGAGAGAGGGAGACACAGAATCTGAAACAGGCTCCGGGCTCTGAGTTTCCAGCACAGAGCCAGACACGGGGCTCGAACTCACGAACCGTGAGATCATGACCTGAGCCTACAGTGGACGCTTTAACCGACTGAGCCACCCAGGCGCCCCAGGTCAATTCTCTTTTAGATCTGAAGGTGGGATAATGAGAAATGTTAGCCCATCACATAGGAGCAGACCTAATTCCTATGTCTCTGAAGACGAGATAGGAAACCGGTACTAAGTTCCCCAAAACACACCTATTCATAAAATAAAGGGCTTCGCTGCTTTCTTAACTGTCCCTCTCCCCTCCATTCCCACCTCAACCTTTGTAAATGTTCTCAGTTCAGATGTCCAAGATTTTATCAGGATAAAAACCAAATCAGAATATTGTAAACGTATGCTTTTGGTTATTAATAAAAGATGATCCTTACACACCAGATGAACAGGACAGCTACGTTACTGGATTATCAGAATTTTCTATTTGTTTCATCTCCCTTTCTGAAATGCAATTTGAGTTGAAAAATCAATAATTGAGAAAAGCAAAATTTAACTTCAAATAACAGAACTGCAATAAAATTGAACTAATTTAGGAAATTACTATGAGAAATCATCTTTAATGAGTAGAACATGGAAATGAAGTCAAACTGAAGTTGCAAACATTCTTAAAGTGCTACACAAGCTATAAAGAAATGGATTTAGGACTTTGTCCAGTGAGCAAAAGCTTTAGTGTATCAGAAGCTAAAACAAAGCATAACAGTCCGTGGGTGAGACCACTAAAGGAAATAAACTGAGGTGCGCCTGGGTGGCTCATTCAGTTAAGCGTCCGACTTTGGCTCAGGCATGATCTCACGGTTCATGGGTTCAAGTCCCGCGTCCGGTTCTGGGCTGACAACTCAGAGCCTGGAGCCCGCTTTGGATTCTGTGTCTCCCTCTCTCTGCCCCTCTCCCACTTGCACTCTATCTTTCTCAGGAATAAACATACATGAAGAAAAAAATGTTTAATAAAAACAAAAAAGGAATAGATGGATACACCTACCCTTTGTCTTTTGCATGAACATCAGCACCATGCTGGAGAAGAAGCTGTACTATCCGCACTCTGTTGTAGCCTGCGGCCAGATGTAGAGGCGTAGACTAGAAAAGAAAAAGAAAACACGTCCTCTCTTCGGGTAAATCGTCCTCGCTCTGTCATTTCATCTGTGCTTATGTAGACTGAAACACAATACATTCTAACATACACAGAAAGCACTGAGTTGAAGTGCGAGAAAGTCACATTGCATAATTGGATGACAGTTCACTCACCTCAGGAGTAAATTCTAACTTCAGTGCTGTTCAGCGGTTTCTCCTACTTGTGGTTTAAGGC
Source organism: Herpailurus yagouaroundi (assembly GCF_014898765.1). NCBI lineage: Eukaryota > Metazoa > Chordata > Mammalia > Carnivora > Felidae > Herpailurus > Herpailurus yagouaroundi. Next base: position 26,883,067 of record NW_024412412.1, on the reverse strand, counting down.
CTTCAGTAATCTAGCTCCAGCCTACCTTCTCTACTTTATTTCCTATTTCTTTCCAACAGGAATTGTCCTCAGTGTTCTGAGAGGACATGTTATAACCAAAAACATTCTTCCTTATTCTACTTGAACCTTGCCTACTTTTCAAGTTCAAGCGTTTAAATCTCAATTCTACCATAAGGACTTCCCTAAAGATCTGGCTCTCAAAATTTCTCCTGAACACAAAGGTTGAGAAACCTCTCTAAAGAACAATTTGAAGAAACTTTAGTGGCAACAACAAGGACAGTGGACCATATTCATTCCACATGGCTGTTAGCAAGGGGTTAATTTGCTATATCAGAGGCAGTGAAATATAAGATAATATTTAATTCTTCTATTTTATGTACTATAGATGCAGCATATATAAAAAATCTAGTTTCTTCTCAGCCAATTTCTGCCACATTAATCTGAACCAAGTTATTAAAAGAATCTCTGCTCATATTTAAAATGGTAATTAAAATAATCAAACTTCTTACCTCTTTTTAAAAAAGGGAAATAACATTAATTAAAAGGTTCTCTGCAACCATTGCAATTTTCCTACCTTTGCTCATTTCCTTAAAGTTTAAATACTGTAACAGCTTTTCACACAAGGCCTAATACACCTTAATGTACTCTCATTTTTTCCTGTCTTCTATTTGGACCTTGATATTTTAATAAGACTTTAAATTTCTTTTCTTCATGTACTGCAAACGTCAAGATACAAAACAATCACTTCAAGGCACATGGTATATTCTGACAGCCTCTAAGTTTAGGAAATATTTTTGAGTAGTACACAGCTAATAGTGAGGAGATGGGAGTAGGTCAGAAGAGAGTCCTGAAGAGGAAGTCAGGAAGCCTGATTCTATTTCTGGGTCTTATGAAACTGTGAAAGTCCTATTACCTATACATCTCAGCCTCTTCATGTATAAAATAGAGAGAAAATCACCCATCCTAGCTACCTCCAAAATGTGCCAAAAGCAAGCTTTCTCCCATATATAAACACTTTCAAAATGTAAAATGTCGTACCAAAATAGATGATTAAAATCTCTGTATCATCAAACACCTTGCCCATTCAAGTTTCCGCTTTCGGACACGGGTCAAATGTTACTGCAGATGATACTGACAGGAGATGTCAAGTTATTTTTAAAACTGTTTTTCCCTCTCCTTGAAGATTTTAAAGATGTTGCTTTGCTACTTTCTGGTTTGCATCATTTTGGACTAGGAATTTGCCAACATGCTTATGTTTATTCTTTTATACAGGTGGCTTCTCCTCCAGATGCTTTCATATTTTCTCTTTACCACTGGCTCCAAGCAATTTGACTGTGAAGTATACTGGTATACCCTTCTCCTCCTCCTCCCCCTCCTTTTCCCTCCTCCTCCTTTTGTGATGCTCGGGGCTTCCTGGCCTTCTTAGATCTGTGCTGTATAGTTTTCACCAAATTTGGAAAACCTTCAGCTATAATTTTTTCATGTATTTTTTCTGCCCTCTCTTCCGCCATTCTCTCCTTCGGGGACTCCAAAGATACGTATCTTAGGTTGCTTTCCAAGCTTGTTTTTAAGCTTTGTTAAACAGGCCCAGAGCAGCTTTTTAAGTCTAAGACTAATTTTTCTCTCCTAGTGAGGTATTTATTACCCTTCTGAGTACCTTATGATATCTGGTGAATTAAGAGGTTTGTCCACTCTGGCTGGTAGCAACACACACAGTGACAGATGCTATGTGACCTGCCAGAGTTGTTCCCTCTAATCCTCTTTTCCATGGTTCTTCTCTTGCCTCTTGTGGTTTCCTCATACTTATATCAAATCAGTACTCAGCTGAACACTGTAAGCGGACCCTTTGCAGATCTCTGGAGCTCTCCTTTCGCTGGTCTCCAACCTGCTAACTCTTGCCCCATGGTCTCCCTAAACTCCTAATTCCACCTTCTCAACTCAGGGAGACCACGGGGCTCCTCCTGGGTTTCCCCTTTCCTGTTTAAGGACTGGAAACGCTTTCTTGGCAGTAAGCCAGAGCAGTCACACAGCTCAGCTTATTTAATGTTTATCTCTCAGGGATCACTATACGTACTGCATGATGTCCAATTTTTGAAAACCACTGTTTCATAGATTTCATTTGTGTGTGTGTGTGTGTGTGTGTGTGTGTGTGTGTGTGTTTATTGTTTCAAGAGGGAAAGTAAAACTAGTCCCTATTACTCCATCTTGGCCCACTTTCAGGACTTAATTGAACTTTATACTGCACTTGGGAAGCTTCCTCTAGAGACAGTGACTGCTCTGGATGACTGGTCAATAAGTCAGTAAGCTCTTTTATAGGACATAGCTGACATTTAATATTATACGAAAAAAGTGACACCTTCATTACTGATGCACAAAAAGATTTCCCTTTTTCATATTAAGAATCTTTTACAAAATTTTATTTGTATACAGTTGATTTAATAATAGTTTTTCTGATTCTTGAAAATGAACAAAGTCCCTAAGTAGATGAATACATACACACACACACACACACACACACACACACACACACATTAACTATTTATTTAGAAGAATTAATCAGAAGAAAAAATATTTAGTTTCTGGATTTTTACAAATCAGTGAGACTAAAAACTATTTATAATGCTTTCAAAATGGCTATGTACTTAGTTTCTAAACTGCTGTGATCAGGTAAAGTAGAAGGTTCTGTAGTTGACAAGGCAGGAAGTGACAGGCTTGAAATAAAGCAGTTGTGGAAAAAACAAGAGTTGAGGAATGAGTAATGTCAAGAACTATTAGAAAGCAGAAGTGACAGAGTCTGGTAACTGATGGATGCAGGTAGTAAGGGATACAGCAGTTCCAGTTTGGAAATGTCAGTGACAGGTGAAAGAAAAGAAGGATGTACGTCAGGGCAGGGAAGGGAGGAGAGAAGAGGAAGAGGTTTGGGTTTATGAATCTGAGGTGCCGGATACCCTAGTGATCATGGGACCAACTAGAATTCAGGAGAGGTGAAGGCTGAACACAAATTTAGTTATCACTGGCATTCATTTAAAATATTTTAGCATGTGCAGTGTATCTTGCAGTATGTTAAGTGCTAGGGGTAGCATGGTAAACAAGAAAGGCTCGATACTTTGCCTTGATGAGTCTTCTTCCTCCAAAACATGAGTCCCTAAATGAAATACATACTAATTCTTCAGAAGGACAGAAGATGAAGAAACAAAAGCCTAGCTTCTGAGGAATCAACTAGAGAAAGAAAATACTATTTTTTTTTAATTTAAATTCAAGTTAGTTAACATAATATAGTATCGGTTGCAGGAGTAGAATTTAGTGATTCCTCACTTACATAAAACACCCAGTGCTCATCAAATACCGTTAAATGTGACAAACAGTTCAAGATGTCAGGAGAGGCTAGAGGCTGCATACCTAACCCGCTCTGGAGGCTAGCAGAAGGGACTGGGCTTAGGAAAGATTCTCAGATGCTTCCTGAGGGGAGACTGGAGGATAAACAGAAATCCCTGAGGCAAAAGGATGGGGAACTTTATTCCAGGTAGTATGAAGAGCACATATTAACACCCAGAGGACACAGAGGAACTAAAGAAACTTCAGTGGCTAAATTCAGTGTATGAGATTGGGGGGGGGGGACTCTAAGAACAACGGGAACCCCCTCAAGAATGTGAAGCAGAAAATTATTTAAGACTGCAGTTTGGGAAAGATCGCTCTAGCTATTCCACAGAGAATAAACTGGGGGTAGGGGCCAAACTAACAGCGGAAGACCTGAATTGAAGATCGCAGAGGGAGAGAGATAATGAGAGTGTCAGTTAGCAAAATGGTAGCAGTGCCTCAGTAGGGGTAGCTGAGCCAAGGGAGTAGATAACTTTGCAGGGAGAGTAAGTACAGAATAAGCTAGATGAGACTTTCCAAGTAGTCAGCATAATGCGGATGCTAATTATGTAAACTGAATCGTATCACTAGAAGGCACATACAAATCTGTAAATGCATGCAATAAATTTGAGGAAAGGGTACAAAGCAAAAAGAAAAAGTACAAATTAAGAACCAAGGATGGTTTAAGCAAGCTTACACTACTAAGAGCCCAGAGGTTTTTCTTCTAGAAAGAAGTTCAGTAGGTGTAACGGTTAGCTAGATGGTAAACAGTACACACCAAATACTATTTTCTGATGCAAAGCAATTAAAATCATATGGCCTAAGACTAAATTTAGTGCATAGTTAACACACAGTGGCCACTTTATACTTTTACAATTGCGAAATGGCCACGTAATGATAAAAGTAATTTTCGAAATGCTAGGATAATTAACAGAGTGCAATTTAGGCTTTGAAAAAATAAAGAAAACCCGTTTGTAAAATATTCACACATGTTCCTTGATTTTGCGGTGGTTGTAAACTAGTAAACACAAGAAGCAAATATCTAAGACATCATCATACAGAGGCCAGCAATTGCCGTTAGTTTGCACACCTTAGATGGATTCTTAAAACTGATTTTTCTGTTGGAATATTTTAAAAGTCAACTTGAGGAGTGATAAAATATGGGACAATTGCAAATATAAAAACTTTTTTCTCTGCCGTAGAGAACATTACTGATATTTCATATTGTAAAATGTGTATGGAAAAAAGAATCTTTACTGAAAGAAATCTCCTAATTCGAAGTTTCCTTCTTGGAATCAGGCCACAGGAAAAAAACCAAACACATATATCTACCCTTGCCTTTTATGATATAAATTTGTGGCACAAAATAAAGCATGTAAGATAGCTTTAACTTACCCTACACATAAATGCATAAAGTAACGTCAGGTGAAAACCCTGTTAAAAAACTGTGGTGGCAACCTTACTGTAAGTCCAGCAGTACAATATAAGGAAAAAAGTAAAGCCTTTTAAATTTGGGGTTTGCATTCTTGCTTTGCAACTTTACAAGGTATATACTTTTGGACTAATGTCTTAGTGTCTTGGAGCCTTGGCTTCCAATATCTATAAAATGAGAACTGTAATTCTTACCATATAAAGCTATTTAATGGGTTACAGAAAACTGTATAAAGCACCTAATACAGTGTCCCACAGAAAAAGCCCAATAAACAGTAGTTACAACTTATTATCACCTTATCAAGTATCTTATACGCTTAGAAGTTATCTCTTAGTGGTCATTTGTCAGTCCTCACCTTACTTTACCTGTCAGCACTATTTGATGTAGCCGATCACCTCTCTTCCTTCTTGAAATATTTTTCCCCTTGGTTTCTAGGATACCTAGACACCTTCCTCACTGGTTACTCCTTAGTCTTTTTTTCTGGTTGCTCCTCACTTTCTTGACACTGAAGTACTCTAGGACTACGTCCTTAGATCTCTTTTCTTCATTACCAATATCATTCTTCGGTGACCTCATGCAGTCTTGTGGCTTCAAATAACATTCGTACACTGACAACTCCTCAGTCATATCTCCAGCTCAGTCTCTCTGCTGAACTCCTGACTCTCATAATCTAACTTCCTACTTGATGTCACCACAAGGACATGCTGAAGACATCTCATGCCGAGGCCCACAACTGAGCTCCTAGTACTCCCTCCAAAACCTACTCTGAAGAATTTCCTACTGCTGTTAATACCAACTCTATCCTTTTTCTTACTCAGGTCCAAAACCCTGAGTTCTTCCTGAGTACCATCTTTCTCTCACACACGATGCTCACCGCATCAGAGTATTTCTGTTGGCACTATCTCCAAAACATCTCCAGAATCTAGTCACTGCTCGGTCACTGGCCTGGTCTAAGTCACCATCCTCTCTCAGCTGGCTGAGTGGCAACAGCCTTCTATTTGGCATTCTGGCTTCCAGAAGAATCTCCTTAGAGTTCATGCAACATAGCAGCAGAGTGATCCTGTTGTAACATACCAGTTAGATACACCAGTCCCCTGTTCAGAATCTTCAGTGGCTCTTCATCTCACCAGACGTAAAAGCTAAGTCTATACAATGATCTGGAAGACCATAGGGAATCTCTCCTATCACTACTCTTCAACTTTCCAACATCATCTTTTACTCTGCTCTCCCTGGTTCACTCCACATGGCTCAAATACCCTAATTACTAATTAGCTGAAATGAATGGGAATTAGATTATACTAATAAGTGAAATACCTTCTGGAGAAATTAACTAGTAACAAAATATTCTCCCATTTAAATTGAATTTCACGCAACTTCTTAACAAATCAAAACAACAATGAAAAGACAAAATATTCTTGAGGGTTAAATATTAAAATAAAAGAATCTTAGGGATCCATAAGGCAGCTATGAGCTTTCAGGGACCTATGTATTATTACGTGCCTAGAATATAAAAATATAATTTCTTTTTTTTTTTTTTTTTGAAAAAAATTTTTTTCAACGTTTATTTATTTTTGGGACAGAGAGAGACAGAGCATGAACGGGGGAGTGGCAGAGAGAGAGAGAGAGACACAGAATCGGAAACAGGCTCCAGGCTCCGAGCCATCAGCCCAGAGCCTGACGCGGGGCTCGAACTCCCGGACCGCGAGATCGTGACCTGGCTGAAGTCGGACGCTTAACCGACTGCGCCACCCAGGCGCCCCTAAAAATTTAATTTCTAAATCTTGTTTTTTCCATTGAGCAAAGAAATCATGATAACCATATCTCAAGATTTAAATGCATTATTACAAATGTTCAATGCCAAAGGAATTTTAGCATTTATATTTTAACACAAACCCATACTGCTCTCTCACAAATGACTTCTGGGTACAGGGGAAAGGGTTCCTTGATCTGACAGTGCTGAGAAAGCTTTTGAAGTTCACCATTATCACACAGAACATCCCAATCTTTGTAACACCGTTCATCTCAAAAGCATAAAATATAAACATTAATTCTTAATTTCTTAAGACTGTTATTCTATTTTTATAAAGCACAAACTTTGGGACATCCTTTGAACGAGATTTTAAAACGAGATTCCAAAATACCAATACTCCAAATAATTCTCTTTTTTCTTCTTGTTTTGTCTTTGTAGAATACTTTTGCAAATAAAATACAAAAAAAGATTGCCGAAGACTGGTCCTAAAACCATTTGCCACAATCTTTTACCGTAACACTTGTCACAAAATAACATACAGTAATTATTTGTCTCCTCTAATCCACCGTGAGCTCGTAAGAACAGAGAATATATCTTAATTTTACGTTTGAAGGCTTAACATAGTCCCTTATATTTAGTAGAGTGTTAACAAAATCAAAGTTATTGTCAACTTTTGATTTACATTACTAAAAGGGAACAGAGGACATGAATGATCCAGCTTGGTGAATGAGACTTTAAATTTATGTGAGAGATTTAAACCTACATTTCAACACATGCCTGCGTGATGTTTGATGCGTTCCCTAGGAAAGAACAAAACCACAACTGTGAAGCCATGATGTAAGTTACCAGACAGCTGTCTAACCTCATGATATATAATGTATTTCAGTTTTCATTAAGATGAAGGCCCAGTTTGACCTCTATCAAATCCTCTAGACTTTCCTAGACTAGGGTGACTAGCTCATCCTGCTTTGCCCAAGATTTTTTTGATCCCAGGAAGCCCATTCATCTGAGGCAAACTGCGATGCTTGGTCACCCCACTCCAGCTTAATGCTGAATGAGTTTCTAGGTTCCTGGAGTTGTCCCAAGTCAGAAAATCGTGTGTGTGTGTGTCTGTATGTGTGTGCCTACGTGCAAGGGCACACAGGCATTCTGAATAAAGCCAGAGTTATTCCTCTGCCAAACTAGGAGAAGAATCCTATTAAAAGCTGGCTCAAGAGATAACAAAGGATACTTCTCTTTCCATTTAACAATTTCTTCAAAAGACTCAAGCGTAACCTTTTCTCAGTCCATACAAGCTCCATATACTATTCAAGTTCTTCCTTCAGCCTCTTGCTCTAGAAACAGTTACAAAAATGGCTTCATAAGATAAAAATATTATGATCTTTTCAGCACTTGAACACTCATGTAATCATCACCCAGATTCAACAACCATTAATTATTAAGACTTTGCTACCCTGGCCTCTGCCATCTATCTTTTCCTTTTCCCACTAAAGTATTCTGCAGCAAATTCAAGACATTGTAACAGTTCGCCCACACACACTTCCACAGGTATCTCTAAAAATTATGGGCATTTTCTTTCAAAACCCCCAACTTAGTACATCTAACAGAATAGGGGTATAGCCATCTATTACCCATGCCAATATTCACATTTCATCATTGGCTGAAAAAACTTCCTAACACTGGTTCACTGGATGTCAGGATCAGTACTTTTGTTCTTGTGCCATTAAGTCTCCCTAAATGTACAAGGGTCTTCTTCTCTCCTTTTTTTCTCTTTTCACCTTACGGACTTGTTGAAGAGACCTTGTTAGTTGTTGTCTTTCCTGTGTGATTATTTAACTTGCGCCTATCTAGATTTTCCTCTTTCACATGAAACTTCTTTCACAAGAATGTTTCATAGATGATATGTCATACGGTATCATATCAGGCAACATTTCATGTCTGGATATTCTACTTTTTGTGATAAGATTGCTCTGTGTACCATCAGTTTTACAGTTACTACCTCTATGAATCTGTGAATTAGAGGTATCATGGGTTTTTTTGTTTGTTTTTGAGAAAGAGAGAGAGAGAGAGAGAGAGAGGCAGAGTGGCAGAGAAAGAGAATCTTAAGCAGGCTCCATGCTCAGTACAGAGTCTGATGTGAGGCTTGATCCAAAGACCCTGGGATCATGACCTGAGCCGAAATCAAGAGTCAGAGGCTCAATCAACTGAGCCCTCCAGGCACCCCTTGCCATCTTTTTTTTTTAAATAAAGTATATATAAACAAACAGAAAATCATTACACTTAAAAATTCCAATACTTGGGGCGCCTGGGTGGCTCAGTCGGTTAAGTGTCCGACTCTGGTTCAAGTCATGATCTCACGGTTTCTGAGTTCGAGCTCCATGTCAGGCTCTGTACTGACAGCTCAGAGCCTGGAGCCTGCTTTGGATTCTGTGTCTCTCTCACTCTCTGCCCCTCCCCTGTTCACACTCTGTCTTTGTCTCTCAAAAAATAAATAATAAAAAAAAAATTTTTAATTCCAATACTTATTTCCACTTTTTTATACAAACAGACTTTCAGATATGGTTTCAAAAATGAGGAGCGCCTGGGTGGCTTGGTAGGTTAAGCATCAGACTTCGGCTCAGGTCATGATCTCACGGTCTGTGAGTTCGAGCCCCGCGTCGGGCTCTGTGCTGACAGCTCAGAGCCTGGAGCCTGTTTCAGATTCTGTGTCTCCCTCTCTCTCTGCCACTCCCCTGTTCATGCTCTGTCTCTCTCAGTCTCAAAAATAAATAAACGTTAAAAAAAATTTAAAATAAATAAATAAATAAATAAATAAACGTTAAAAAAAATTAAAAAAAATAAAAATGAGACATTACAGGGGCACTTGGGTGGCTCAGTCAGTTAAGCGCCTGACACTTGATTTTAGCTCCGGTCATGATGTCACAGTTGTGAGATAGAGCACCACACCCCATGCCCCCGTTGGCTCTGCGCTGGGCATGGAACCTCCTTAGATTCTCTCTTCCCCTCTGACTCTGCCCCTCCCTCGCTTACACTTCAGCTCTAGAACTCTCTCTCTCTCTCAAAAAAATGAGGTATTACATAAGTATTTTCTCAGTTTTAACTGGTCTCACTTATCATTTACCTTTACTCACCATTCCCTCCCCAAAAGAATTCTTTTATATGATAAAAATCATGATTCCCTCTAAAATAATATCAAGTAAAATGTCCTCAATTTCTTCCTCTAGCTCAACAAACCCCTTTCCTGTAAGTAACCATTGCTTAACTTGCACAAGTAGCATGTGAGACTTTTTTTCTATGGACATGAACATGTGTTTCTCTGAGTTCTTTTTACTGTTGTTTGGGTCACACAAATGGATCATATTACAGTCTTCTGAAGTTTGCTTTTTTTCTCTTAAAATATTAGTACATATAAGTCTAATCTTAGTCTTTGCTTAGCATTTCCATTGTGTAGCTGTATCATAATTATTCACCGGTTGTCTGTAAATAAACAGGTTGTTCCATCTCTGCTCTGGCTATCTTAACAAAAAACACCTCATTCAAACGTATCATTTGGTTAAGATAGATCAGTATTTCCCTTCTACAAATAAAATACTGTTATCAGCCATTAATATAAATTCCCAGGAAAATATAACAACACATAATTAGAGCTATTAAATTTCTTTCAGGCAGAGAGACATGATTAATCTGCTTGGTAGGAATACCTAAGAAGTTCTTTGAGACAGGGATACATAAATCAAAATCAAAACAAACTATAAGCTAGAGAATCCATATGGGCACGAGTCCATGGAAATACATATCACTGATGCCTGTCTTTTGAAGGGAGATTTAAAATAGTACCATAATGAAGATTAGACAATCTCATCCTTGAAGTTTCTCAATTCTTGGGCTATTATAAAGAGAATTTAAAAGAGAAACTATCTGGAGAATAAAAATTGATGAGCCAAAGTAGAAATAAAACTTTTTAAAAAGATATTTTATTCATACTTCTTTCAAAAACTTTGTTTCCTTTAACTTGTCTCTTCTACAGATTACACATTACTAGATCCTTCTACAGTAATGTTTTCTTTTCTAGTCTTTTCCTCTGGTCCTCTGACTCCTGGTGAATGGTTCTCTCAAGCACAGTACCTCGAGCTAAACAAAGCTAACAACATATATAGTCTTATCATAGTGGACTATGTCAGAACTATAACTCTTCTTTCTTTTTTTTTCCTTATTTCCTTATTTTGAGAGGAGAGAGAGTGTGTGAGCTGGGGAAGGGCAGAGAGAGAGAGAGAGAGAGAGAGAGAGAGAGAGAGAGAGAATCCCAAACAGGCTACGTGCTGTCAACACAGAGCCTGATGTGGGGCTCCAACTTGTGAACCACGAGAACATGACTGGCCAAAATCAAGAATTGGGCACCTAACTGACAGAGCCACCCAGAAGCCCCATGACTATGACTTTTCAAAACAGACATGATACCACTCCTAGAACTGAAGTGTTTTAACATATTAGTGTTTTTAAGTCACAGTCTCTGTAATGGGAGGAGTTGGGTGACAATAGTAATGGTTTCCTCATTGAGTTATTTTCAGGCTAAAATGAAATAGAAGACATGAAAACATTTTGAAAATACAAAGTAGTTTACCGAAAATAATAGCTAAAATCTACTGGGTACTTTCTATGTACCAAGCACTCTTCAAAATGTGTATTTACTAATTTGTATTTACTTTACACAACAATGATCAGAGCTAGAAACTATTATCTCCATATAACAAAAGGGTAAACTGAGGAAGAGGAGGATTAATACAGCAAGTTAACAGCAGAGTTGGAGATCAAAAGCAGACAGTCTTGACTTCAGAACTCTCATTCCACTTTCCTTTTTTTCCTTTGCCTGGGTGCTCAGGTTCTGCATAGCATGTTCAGAAATGGACCAGTGTGGCTGACTGCAGAAGGGTAACTGGGTAGGCAGGGGTCACGCTGGTAGTTCTGGCTACTTCAGCAGTGATCCAGGGGATACTGTGTGCGAAATCCTACCGATAACGAGAGTGTGACCATACCACTGGATGAGCACCCTGGAAATGTAGGACTTGTTAACAACAGAAGTTGTCTCAAATAGTAAGTATCAGAAGACAAGAAACAATTGAAACTAGAGAAGACAATTTACCTGCCTCTTTCCTAGGACAGGATTTTTCTGCAGATCCCTAACAGACAATCATTTGGTCTCTTGAACTAAATTCCTGAAGTTGCCTCAACTAACTGCTTTTTCCAGAATAATGTCCTGACTACCTTCCTGGTCACCCTCGGGCTGCTCAATATACCTCCCTAATGTGTGAAACCTGAAATTCAGCACTAAATCAGATGCTGGCTGATCCAAACCAGTGACAGTGAGCTCTCACTTTTTTAAGAGTGTATTCAAGCAGAGCCAGACGACAATCTGTCAGAGTTCCCATAGTGAAGATGAGAACTGTACTGGGAAGTTGGACTAGCTGTCATTTAAGTTCTTCTCCAAATAAGATTCTATGAATTCTAGATAAGCTACATGAACAGAGGTAAAATATGATTGATATTCTCCAGGCTCAGAGAGGATATTCTTCCAAAGTAACATATGTAGGCATCTTTAGGAAGGCATCGAAGGCATTTGAGAATTTGTAGAATTTATGAAATATCTTCTAAAACAAAGTTTCTGTATCTCAACTGTCTTTTATAATAAAAATTTATTTTTATATTGAAAATATAAAGGACTATCTTTAGTGTGTGTATTGGGAAGAGGAGAGGGGAAAGGAAATGAGCATACAAGAAAGAACAGGAAATCCACAGAGGAATCTTTGTGAGAATAAAGCTCTGAATGCCAACTTAATTCAATTTTAACTTAACGTTCTCATCATGGAAACTCCAAGGGGATTCTTCAACAGCCAGAAATTTGTTTTCCTCTTTTCCAGCCTCAGATTTAGCAGAATTGAAATGTATGCATGAAAATGAGTTTCTAGCTTCCTCTCATAGGGTTTGTATGGGAGGAAGAAAAAAACAGAATGCTTAGCACTCTCAGAAGGTGCAACATTAATTCTGCATTGTTTAATGAGAAACAGCTGGCAGACTTTATGGAAACCAGGTTTCATGTCTGATGCGAACCTGAGGTTTCATACCTTAAGCGGAAAAGTTTTCACACAACCCAAACCTCACATGAATCCCTTTTTACAGTTAATATTTACAGTCTTGGGTTTTTAAACCTAAACATCAAAGATTCTAACTAATGTTCAACAGATAGCTGGCTGATTCTTGAGACAGGACACAAGTCACACTGATTGGCATCTAAAGATCATTTGTGAGGGAATCGTTCCACGTTAGATCATTAGTCATTTTAACTGTGCAAACTGGGAGAAATTCCTCACAGCTCCTTCAGTGATACAGTCCTTGTTGCTTCTGACTTTGCATTTGTGAATCTGGCAGCCGAGAGCAGTCAGGAGCAGAGAGCTCTAGTTCTGTTCCCTGCCCATAGCCCCTTCCCCAATTCTAAGAGGTATTGAACCCTCTCTGAAACTAGGAGATGACTTTAATGGGCGTTTTTGTGGTATTCAGAGTAGGGTTTTATCATGTTACTATCTTCAGAAAAGGAAAACCAATATATGAAACATTTTATATTTAGAGTTTGTCTATTTTCAAATTTGCTAATTTGGCTACCCAAACAGGCATTTCAAACAGTTATGCATGGTATTCATAGTGTTTCCGAAGTTTTACTACTGATGCTATTCTTAGTAGAGAAAGATGTTTTCTTATTAGTCACTGAAAACAGTCTTTTGAAAAAAAGAATATGATGGGGATTCTTGATACTTCTTAGAAATTTTCTTTTATAATTCCAATTTAATTGAGCAAGCAAATAAATGGGTGACTATGCATGGGGCAGGGGAGGAAGGAAGGAAGATTCCTGAGCAATTATTGTATTTCTTTAAAAAAAAAAAAGTAGTGACACAAAAATAACCAGGTGTTACAGACGGACTGAGTGTTTTGTGTCCACCCCGACCCCAGCAAATTCCTATGTTGAAGCCCTAACCCTAATGTGGCAGTATTTGAAGACAGGGCCTTTAGGAGTAGTTAGATTTGGATAAGGTCACAAAGTGGGGTCCTCACAATGGGGTTGGTGCCCAAGAGCTCAATTCCTCTTTCAGCAAGAAGGCAGCTCTCCCCAAGCCAGGAGGAGAGCCCTGCTGAGAAGCTGACTATGCTGGCACCCTGACCTTGGGACTTCCCAGCCTCCATCCAGAACTATGAGAAATAAATTTCTGTTGTTTAAGTCACCAGTCTATGGTATGGCAACCTGAGCTAAGATTTCAGGTAAGCAGTACAAAAAGAATTAAAAAATTAACACTTTATATTGGTTTTGTATTATGGCCAGACCACAGTTCCTAATAATGCTAATTCAAAGCTACATACAATCTCAAAGTTCTTAAGTCCATAATTAACTCTTCACTTTTTGCTGCTTCTCATCAGGCCCGAAGTTTCTGAAATCAGACTTCTCTTTGCTCCTAAGCAAGCCTTTTTACCCACTAAGGTTCACCCTTTACTAAAAGGATTTGAGCCCTTTTCTGAATACTCTGTTAACTGAGGTTAACCGAATAGTTTAAGCCAAAGAGATCATATCAAATCATAATCATTATGGGACTATTTTTAAATGTTTTTCTCGTGTACCAATGGATACAGAAAAATATGTTAATAACACTACCCACCATCCCACTCAACTGCAGAACTAGGACATCGGCAATACCACTGAAGCTACTTTCTGTGTTTCTTCCAGAACCTATTCCCTTGCCACTCTGCCAGATGGATGTTTTTCAAGTGAATGCTGCAGTTGTAATCTAGTGTACTCTATAAAGTTTGGTTTACTTGTAGAGGCAAAAAGAGCACTTTAAACTTAGACTCTTGCCATTTGAAAAGAATACACTTAAGTGTCACTTCTGTGAAGTGGCTCCTATAATTCAAATTTTAGTAATGAATCATACTCACAGCAAAACGATTTAGTACTCACTCCTTTTCTATCCCTCGACCAGTAACCAGTCTAATGTTGAAAACTGCAGCAAACATGCTTTTTGGATGCAAGTATAGGAGAAACCAAAGTGAGGAGGAGAGTGATTAAGCAGAGCTCAAATAAACTCCTGTGTTAGCACCTGCTTTTTAACACAGGTCCCTTTCGACTAAAAATTCTCTCCTCACAGAGAGAAACAGAGCACAGTTGGCATGGGTACTAATTACCCTCACCAGTAGAAATGTCATGCTTGACAAAATAGAGACTGTTTTAGTAGAAGCGATTCCCTAATGAAAAATAAAAAAGACATTTTCAAGCCCTTATTGTTACAAAATGAATATACACAGGCATAAAGACTTTATACAATATACTCCATCATAAGTAGGCAAGAAAACTTGCTCTAAGGGATTTCTGCATTACAGCAAGACATGCATTGCTCAGCAAGATGTACTTTAAAGAAGTGATTAGATTAGATATATAATTAAACGTAAAGTGCTTGAAGAGTTCCCTGATGCATTTGACCTTCCTGTAATCCCATGTAACATCTGAACTCTGGCGCATAAAAGTTGGATATTAAAAAGTGGTATGACCTTTCATCTACCAGGCTTTGCCAAGAACAGAGGAGGATGATAAAGGCCACTAAAGGCCACCGAGAGCCAGGCATCGGCCCCCAGGTAATGCTAACACTTTCTTAAAGGGGAAAAAGGCTCTATGTAAACTTTATTCCAGATTCCAGGAGCGTCCTATCTCGTGTGACTCCATACACCTTTACATAATCCAATTCTATATTGCTGGTAATTACTACTAACTCTAATGAGAAATAAATAACAAAATACATTGTAATCTTAAAATGTTAGAGTTGAAAGGTGTTCTTTTTTTTAATGTTTATTCATTTTTGAGACAGAGAGAGACAGAGCATGAATGGGGGAGGGTCAGAGAGAGAGAGGGAGACATAGAATCGGAAGCAGGCTCCAGGCTCTGAGCTGTCAGCACAGAGCCTGATGCGGGGCTTGAACCCACAAACCATGAGACCATGACCTGATTTGAAGTCAGATGCTTAACCAACTGACCTACCCAGACACCTCTAGAGTTGAAAGGTATTTTAGAACTCATGTGTCCCAAATCCTTCATTTTATAGGCTAAAAAATGGAGAACTCAGAGGCATGACAAAATTTGCCTCATAGGAATTTTAACTTAAAAGTTAGTAATAATTTTACCTTAAAACTAGGGTCTTCTAGCTTCCAACTCCTGTTTTTTCCCCTGAGACTATGACCACAAAAGATGTACATGAAATTACTTTCTAGCACTCTGAGGGGGAAAAGAATCATAAACTGCAAGATATAATTCAAAATCATCTTTATAGCTAAAGAAATAAATATATTTGGAGATTTATCTTTAAATCTTCACGGACTCTTCCACACAGCTATGAAACAGCCGTTTTCAGTAATCTACATGAGAAAAGATGCAACCTCCTTGCCCAGCAGATAACAAGCATTGAGTTATTATTTTCTTACAGTAGGGGTATATCGGTTATCTGTTACTAGGTAACAAAACCCCCACAGCTGGTGGCTTACGCAGGTGGCTCTTCTACTCTGTGTGGCACGGGCTGGGGTGCTGAGGTGGCTGATGTCACCTGGAGGCTACTAAACAGGGAGCTCAACTGAGGTTACAAGGCCTGGGACGCCTGGACAATGAGCTGTTTGTTTAGAGGCTTCTCTGAGCTCAAGTGGGTCTCTGGCTGGAGGCCTCCGCACGGCTACCTGGGCTGCCTCATGGCATGGCAGCCGGGTTCAAAGAGGGAGGAGCATTCCAGAAGCAGGGAACTGGCAAGCGGCCAGGATACCTCAGGGGCTAGTCCCGGAAGAGGCAGAGCAATCCTTCTGCTTCATTTTATGCATCCAAGCAGTCCCGGGTTTAGCTCAAAGTCAGCGTAAGAAGGAACTCGGCCAAAGCATAAATAATGAGAGGCACGGTTTCACTGAGGGGTCTTCAGAGTAATAATCTACCATATAAAGGCTGTTTAAATCCTGGTCAAACCTGATATTTGGTGGAGACTTACAGTGAGGGAGGGAGCTGTTAAACAAGAATACGGAGAAATTCTATACTACAATACGACAAAGGTATACAACCCTAAGCACTCCCATATAAATACAAAAGAAAGTTCTCTGTGCTTCACTGGATGTGCTCTATGCAATTCAAATGAATACTGTGGCATTATTTTCAGCCAGATATTAATTTTTCACAAATATAGTCTTAAAATGATTATAGAGAGCTCAAAAACATATTTCTGAATTTACAAACTGTTAATATAAACAAATTTATTTATTAAGTGTGAGGTTTTCGGAGGGTGGTGAAGACGGAGCTCCTA
Source organism: Herpailurus yagouaroundi (assembly GCF_014898765.1). Taxonomy (NCBI): domain Eukaryota; kingdom Metazoa; phylum Chordata; class Mammalia; order Carnivora; family Felidae; genus Herpailurus; species Herpailurus yagouaroundi. Next base: position 26,866,167 of record NW_024412412.1, on the reverse strand, counting down.
AAGAATTAATTCAATCATATGCTTTGTAGATTACCTGGTAATGTACAATATCCAAATGATATCTGGGACTGAGCTTGGATAATAAAGACAATTTCTGTGGTGGAGTGGAGAATGTTGGGATACTCAAAACTATATATATGTCCATTCTAAATATGTCCAAAGTCTTCAAAAAATGTTTCAAAGGAGTAGGGATCTAATTTACTGATGTTCTACTAAGTTACTACTAAGTTACTACGATGGCATAACTTCATCCTCTCAACTACCTTGTGGAATGAGTAGGATTATCTCCATTACACATGAGTACATTGAAAACTACAGAGCCATAGTCACACTTAGAAAGTGCAACAGCAGAGAAGAGAACCCAATCTGTCCGACCTTACAGCCTATTTGCTCTTTCTTTTTAAAAAAATTTTTTTTGATGTTTATTTACTTTTGAGAGAGAGAGAGAGAGAGAGAGAGAGAGAGAGAGAGAGAAAGAGACAGAGCTCGAGAGGGGAAGGGCCAGAAAGAGAGGGAGACACAGAATCTGAAGCAGGCTCCAGGCTCCGAGCTGTCAGCACACAGCCCGACGTGGGGCTCGAACTCACGGACCGCAAGATCATGACCTGAGCCAAAGTCAGATGCTTAACCGACTGAGCCACCCAGGCGTCCCCCCCCCTTTTTTTTTTAATGTTTATTTATTTTTCAGAGAGAGAGAGAGAGAGAGACAGAGAGAGAGAGGGGAAGGGCCAGAGAGAGAGAGAGGGTAGTTTTGCTCTTTCAACTAAATAATTTTTTTTATGGTATCTTCAAGGGATGGCATTAAATTCTACTTTATTTCTGACTGATCACTATTAAAAAATAGTTTTTAAACACTTTACTTTTCTCTGTTTCCAGAATATTTCTCCTTATTAACTGTTTTATGGAGGCAAACATTTACACAGTAGAAATGTGACATTTAAAGATATCCTTCAGTTAATCTTTCTGAGTTTAAATCATGCTCCTCCAACTGCCTGTTCATCTATATCTGTGGTTTCTTAGAAGAGGATCCATGTCTAAAAACCAATGCTTTAAAATAAAAGTCCCCCCCCCCAACAAAACCCACCCACCTTAAATCTACACTTTATAATTGTACCACAGCAAAAGGAATCATACATTTTTTTAAGAGGATTAACTTCAACATACTGGATAATGTCTCCTTTTTTTTTTTTAAGCTTATTTATCTTGAGAGAGAGGGAGAAAAGGCACGAGCAGGGGAGAGGCAGAGAGAGAGGAGAGAAGGAGAATCGAAAGCAGGCTCCACACTGCCAGTGCAGAGCCCGATGTGGGGCTTGAACTCACAAACTGTGAGATCATGACCTGAGATGAAGTCAGATGCCTAAGAGACTGAGTCACCTCGGCGCCCCACAAAGGAGGCCACAAGGGAGCATGACCTTTTTTTTTTTTAATGTTTCATACTGGAGGATGTCTTAATCATTCTATAAGTTGTCGAGTTCCTTGTGAACCATTACCGTTAAACACATATTTCTCTCCCATGACACTTGGCACAGTGACCTATACGCTGTAAGTACTAAGTGCTGGCCTAATGGGTGAAAGGAGCACAAAGAAACCTGAAATACCAGAAATTATATTGAATACTTTATAAAAATAAATTACCAGTCAAATATTAGTTACTTTCATTATTTGGTGACAGACAATCATAGCAGCATTAGGCACCATACATGCATGCAAAGATATATATTCCTATTTAGGAATACATACAGTAATGCTCAACTCTATTCCCTTGTTATGAGGAGGAGATGAATGTAGGACATTTATTTTGGAAGGGGATAGGCAGACGAGAAAGGGAAATGATACAAGGAAGGACCAAAGAGAACTCTGAAGAGGGCTGAGTATGGGAATAATTTGAGATGTATTCAAATATTTTTTATTCATTGTCTAAAAGTATCCGTATGAGAATTAATACTGAAAAACAAGAGACCACGGCCACCTTAAAGTTACAAGTAAACAATTATTTGGCTAATTGCTAATAAAACACCTCCACAGAAAATACTGTAAAGGGAGATTAAAGAACAACAAATCTAAGCTTGAAAACCTAGGAAAAAAGAATTCTAGAAAGGGAACAGTATCTAGTTGTGTTTCACTGTAGTTCAAAATAAGGAATTGTAGAATGTTCTGTCTAGTCATAATGGGTAGGAGATTGAAGAGTAAGTTATACCTATGCCCCTATGTTTCTAAAGTGGCCATCATTTGAACGTGTATGTAAGTGTATAAAAGTGGCATTTTAGAACAAAAAATTACAAAAAAAATTTTGTCGTTGATTTTTGGGGAAAAAAACAACTGGAAATTTCTAGAGTAGCTAAGCTCCACTTTGATTTACATGAAAAATAAAAGCATAAATAACAACATAAATTACTTAAAACCTTATTGGTACTTCACTATTTTCAGAATTCTACAGGTTAGAAAAACAAATGTCTATGGGAAATAAAAACACAAACGACTCGTATATTACCTAATTAGATAATCACCAAGTGACAGTATAGAATTAAGAGGCTTTTGAAAAGTTACATTGTCATTGTATAACCCCATGTACTGCATTAAAGAGGAATGCTGTAGTCTAAAACCCCCGCATATATCCAAGGCAAATTCTCCACCTACCAGTTAACGTATAAGGAACATTTCTTTTCTAAAAACATTATGAAATTGACATTTCCATGGGCTTTTTAAATTTACAAACCAGGAATCATAGTAAAAACAGAGACAGGCAAGGATTCAGTTAAGCATTAATACAGTCATTTAGAAACCCGCTAAAAATAAGTTTGATTCAGTATTGTGCTCTAACATGCAAATTCAAGAAATAAAACTTTATATACCTAACTTACTATATATGTAAAGTACCTTTATCCTTTTATTGTTAATATACAATCTAATTTCCTAATTGTAGATAAACACAGGCAAATGGCCTGAAAAAATACTAAATACCTAAGACAGACTTGTAATTTCACAGCTAGATTTCCTTACACATTTTCTTGACACCAATAACAAGAAAACAAAAGATACTGTCATAACTAAAGGACCTTATCCCAATCTCCATCAGCACCCAGAATATTTGCCACTTTATGGCTTTACCGTAGCTGGCACATTTAATAAAAACTATTCTGTGCCATAAATAAGGGTAATATGTAAATATGAATATAATTAAATTTTAATTATGAAATTTTATTTACATTTTGCATACTGATGAACAATTGTGACTGATTTTTTATGTTATATGCATAGCACGAAAACCTAATAAATGCTTACATCTAATTTTCTTTTTCTATCTAATTTGAGCAAACTAATAATCTAAAAAAGTATAGGAGCCCATTTTGGAGAATTATTACATTATTTATATGGTATGAATCCTACAGCAAAATCACAATGTATGAAACACGTTCTTAACAATGTTCTATACATTAAAATATAGCTTTCCTTCATGATATAATAAATCAAAAATAAATTAGTAAAATAATACTAGTAATAACATATAATAATGGAAAATATAAAATCTTCTATTCACACACTTCTGAGTTCATTTTCTAAATGGAAAAGAGCACAGATGATTTTTAAGTCAGAGGATAAAATTATGTTTATTAGGGAGCATAGTCATATCCTAAGATTCTGGCTACCTGCAAGGTACCAGGGCTTGGTCCAGGGCAAAATACAAAGAGCTAATGGATGAATAGAGGAAAAAACTCTGTGGTAAATGCCATCCATAGAATAATACAGAAAGGGAGCCCCAGGAATTTGGGTAAGGAATACACTGGTTCCAGCTAAAGGAATGAGGGAAGTGTATTCTCCTTTGGGGAGAAGGGAAAAATAAAGGAGTTTATATAGTTAGGCAGGGAGTGAGGCAGGGAGAAGAGGTAATTTGTTAATTATCAGTGTTCGTGCTCCTTAATTATTATGACTTATTGAGCTACAAATGGGGCTGGTAAGGTATAAGGCTGATGATGGGAGAATGAGGCTGGAATAGAAATCGGCTCCTGCTAGAGCCATCTCACATAAAGTCTGTAATATTAAAACGACTATGGAAACTGAAGCAGGCTGGGCTCTAGACGAGCTCTACCTAAAGACAGAGCTACACTCACCATAGTTCAGAAGGCCCTCTTATGCACACTGATAAAAGTCACTTTATTTACTGAGAGGATCCAAACAAAATCTGGAGCTCCAAGTAACTCAAGAATGTTAAAATCCCCAAAGCAACTTCAAAATTGAAGGGAAAAAATGAGCAGTTATCATTTAAAACCGTCTCCCAAAAGTCATTACAAATACTGAGTAAATCTCTGCTAGTTTATAGCTTGATATATGTATAATAATTTAACCTTCCATTAAAGTAGAAGTCTGTCCCCAGATTATCCAGAGAAACTGAATGCTCAATAGGCCACATGAAATAATATACAAACCACCTATAATAACAAATAAGATATATTCTGTGGAGAGGATTCGGTTCCTTGCCACTATTATATGGGTTTCATTGGAATGGAAAAATGTGTAGAGGCACTATAAAGACACTATATATATCTAAGGGGTGTACCGTCCATCCTGATATTTCCCATAGCACATTTTCACTATAAAATAATTTAAAAAAAACTAATTCTTTAAATATTAGACACAAATGATGTTCCTCAATATTCACAGTGTAACTTCAAAAATATTTTACATTTTTAAAATACAAAAGTTACCCTTAATCATTAAAATATGAGCTGTCATTTTAACCAAGGCTTTACAATACAGAGTGTTTTATTTTTCAATATCTATTAGGCAAATCCCTGCAAAACTTTGCAGTCAATTACCAAAGGCTGTGAAGGGATACATTTCGGCCCATACTCGGCAAGAATGCAGAGATGTAACGAAGACTCAGCTGTACATTTATACATACCTTACATTTGTAGCAACTGTAAATTAATGCAGAATATCTCTCTCGTCTTTAGTCTATTTTCTTTCAACATACCATGATAAAAACTTAGCCAATAATAAAAAAAAAAAAACAAGCAAAAAAGCAGTGCTGTTACATATCTAAAAACTGTTAGCATTTTCTCAGCTTTAAATGGAAAAAGTGTTGGTATCTAGCAAGCAAATCTTCCGCTGCCAAATAGGAGATCAAAAATGCAAATATCCAAACAAAGACAGGTAAAAATAGGACATAAACAAATATTTCCAATTTCCAAGATCATACATAAAAAATAATATATGTTGCTATAATTTTAATCACCGACAAAGCTGCAGTTCTATTTAACAAACAACTTTCAGTGTCTGACATTTAAGAGGAAAGGCTTTAAAACCCATGCTTCACCAGTTCTATGAATATGTCACAACTGCCAATAACAGATACAGCAGCATTTCATTTTATGGTGAAAAGATGCCAGTAAAAATAGTTGTATGTACATATATGTGTGTATACACATATATGCCGACTTCAAAAATTTTCAGTATAAAGCAAGAAGAAATTGTTGAAGGGGGATATTAAAGAACTTACCTTTCGCCCATCACTTGCATGGCAATTCACATTTAGAGGAGTCAGTAAAGCCATTAGTTTTTCTTCATTACCACTCCTGTAAAAAGGTAGTAAGTCAATTCCTATGATATTATAGAGCTTCTTATGAACATTTATGGATATTTTTCAGAAGAGTGGAAAATAATATAGGCTTGCTTTGATTTCCTGTATATGGTTCTCAATGACTCTCTTTTGGTAGACTGAATTAAATCAACACATTCCTAATTAATTCCTGTGAATCATCATACAGCGGTACATCTTGGATAGTACATCTTTCTACATTTTTAATGGTTTTATTTATCTGCATCAAGTCACCTTCTTAATTACAAACAAACTTTATTTTGATAAGTGCTCTAAAACACTGGGCTTAAAAATACATACAAAATGATGAACAAAGCTAACTAATTAAATTATAAATGACCAAGAACAAAAGAAAATGGATGAGAATTTTAACATTTACTTTATACTCCCCAGACAAGCTTTGCTAGAAAAATTTTCTGAGAAAAATGAAGAGATAGGTTTTTAAATACTCCACGAAGATCATCCGAAAAGCTGGGCAACTAAGGTCTGCAGGTACCCTGAGAAATGTTCCAAATAAAATTAACCTTGTAATCTTTGCCATGTTGCACAACTCTATCATTTAATAAACATCATGTAAAACAAAGTATATAGAGATTGAGTATAGGGTCTCAGCCGCATTATCACGTAAAATCCAAGCGAGACAATAACATGTTATAATTTTTATAGTCCTCCACCTGCCCTCCCCCTTTTCTCCCTTACATGCATTATACTCACTTAAAATGAATGGAATCACTTACCTAGCAGCTTCTAGGAGTTCGTCTTTCTTGTATTCACCTAGATGATTGCAAAATATCATGCTGTTAGCATTTGGCAGAAGACAGATTAAGAAATGCAGTAGGCAGCAAATAGAGAATTAAATAGAGAAGAACAGAAAAAGAGAGTCCACACCCCGCTGGGTGATGGAGCCGTGACGTTAGCCAGCTTGTGAAGGCAGCATCACCAGTGCCTTGGAGACGGGCAGCAAATTGACGCAGCTTCTTGTCCAATCCTCAGATGAAATAGCTTTCTTCAGACAACCAATGAATGCTAAATCTCGTGTCCAGAAACACATTCCCTCTGATAACAGCATGCCAGCTGAAGACAATGTCCCCTCCCCCCTTTCCTATTCAGGCTGTCACAGTATACTTGTGAAGCATAATACATTCTGAGACAAAAGCAAAATAATGTGGCTCTTTAAAGGTACAAATTACTAGCCTTCAAAAAAAAACCTCAGTTTTATTTGTAATGACATGGAAAGTTTTTTTTTTTTAATTAATTACCGTTGCTGAGCATTATAGCAGTAGAAAAAAACACATCAGCATCATGAAGCTTTTGCCTCAATAGGGTAGGTCTGTAGACTAGAAATACGTGAACTCCGTACCAAATGCTACGAACCTCTTGGAGGCAGTGCTCCAAAAACCCAAACAGTGAATACAGTCTTAGATGACAAAAATATTCTAGCATGCTGCAATCTTCAGACTTTACACAAATTCAATACCAAATTTTAGTAAACAAGAAACCCTTAAAATTATTTTTAAAAAGGAGGCTGGGGTCTCTGAGAGTAAGCAGATAGCCAACTATTGAGATGTGGACAATTTTGCTCCCTTCTATTTTTTAAAAATATCGTAGACTGAAAAATAGGTATATAATTTCAAACCTTTGATACACATTCCTTAGAGTATGCAAGATCTAACAAACAAGGCTGCTTTTGCAAACTCAGTTGAAGGACAAAGAATTTTAACAATACAGTGTTTGTTTATTCAATAAATAAAAAGAAGAGCCAGGACTATGATTCAGCTATAATGTGCTGAGTCAGTTTGCTATATCATTAGAGAAATAATTATACAAAATGTCTAAGCAAATAATTACATGAAAGCAAATATTAACCATACATAGAAGAAATAAAATTTTAGATTAAATGAAAATGTTACAATTCTATTAAGAAATAAGCTTAAATTATTTTAAACATCTTATCATTTATAAATATGGATTTCTTTGCATTTTGTTTCTGTTTTGTAACAGAATGCAGAATACTGATGCAAATACTCAAAAGACACCTAAGGACAACCAAGTACACGCTTAAATTCTATAGCCCATCACTGGCAAATATTCTTTTGGTTCAAACTTTGTCTTGCTTCTCATATTAAGATTACATTAAAATCTAGAAACTGTAAACAGTTATTTTCAAATAAGGAAGAAGTTATTAAATATCTATTCCCTCCTAAGGAAATTTTATATACCACTAAAGTCACAGATTCAACAATCTACATGGATAAGCTAGAATGCATCATTCATCATAGAGTTGGTCTTTCCAATTTCCCATATATTGTGTTCCACATTCTTTGGCTAATTGACAGTGTTAAGATTTATATTACTGTATCTCCTAGCCAATAGGTTCTTGTCTTCCCAAAGCCAAAGACCTACCTTTACTACACATTTTAGGTGGCAATATGGAAGTGAGTGAGTCAATTTAAAAGCTCGTTGTGAGGAATATGACATAAACCATACTCTCAGATGTCTTAAGGATCAGGGGCAAAGTAAGTCAAATTATGAGATTATCTCTAGAAGTCATTCAGTCAGTCAACAAACATTTATTTGAAAATGCCAGATTCAGACCCACAAAAGACCCCAGTATCATCTCTGAACTCAAGGAGTATTGGTCTCTTAAGTGAGCCAGACAAACATAAGGTCCCAGTAGAGTATGAAAAGAATCTTGTGAAAGTCATAAACAGCTTAAAGGCTGGTCTGACTGAGATTAGTAAGAGGCAGGGTAATTGTGGCCCAAGGAAGGTTTCCTGGAAGAAGGGAAATGTACGCAGAGTTTTGAAGGAAGAGCAAGCAATTCTCAGGTAAAATGAAAAAAGGGTGAAGGAGAAGCAGGCAACCAGTGTAAAACAGAAACAAAAATCAATAGGAAGGGAAACAGTAGCTCTGTAAGTCTGAAACCACACTCACACTGCAGGGGAATGGGTAGGGAAGGAACAGATCACGAAGGGCTCTCTAAGAAGTTTGAACTTTACTTCAAAAATAATGAGGAAATATGGAAATATCTCAACAAGAGGAGTACGAAGTATATTTAAAGACCTGTAAGTTTTGTAATAATATAAAATATCTCCAGACTCTACTTCTGTGAGCTGTTGTCGGGGAGAAAAGTTGCCCAAGAGGTAGGGGGTGGGGAGGGACAATGAATTCTGACATAGTTTATGTTTTGGGGCCAGTGTAAATTCCCTGATTGACGGTCACAACACATGAAAATTGGGAATTGAAGTAGCTACTATTGAAAGCTGAGTCGTAGTGAAACAAGACTCTAATAAGCTAGATAATAAGAGTGCAAAGTATTTAGGATTTTCAAAGTTCAAATCAGTCTACCCACATAAACTTCTCATCAAGTATTGCTTATGAATGTTTTCTCCAAAAGGCGCATTTTTTTTTTTTTTTTTTTTTTTTTTTACAAAAAGGTTATTCCTGCATGGATAAGATGATAATAAACCAAAGCTCTCTAAAGGAACCGTATAAGTGCACCCGACAGAGTCAGGCACAGGTATTACAAATGACTTTCTACTTTTACTTTTAGAGGCTCTAGTACTTTAATCAGCTTTTCTGCAATACATTCCAACATCCACTATCTGGTGCCCAAGGACCATAATCCATAAACAGCTGAAGCTGTTTTTCAAATGCTACATCTCAGGAACAACGAGCAGTGAATTTAGAATCCCTTGTACATTCTGACAACAAATCTGAGCTACTTACTTACCAGCCAAACCACTGGTTTGGTGTCATTTTTGCAAAGAATCTGAGAACATTCTGGCTGGGACTATATGGTGCTCTATGGAGCATTTATATTCTTTAATAACATCCAGATAAAGGCTAGCAATAGATCAGCCGGAAAGGAAACTAGGCAATTACAGTCAAGATAATAGCAGCCAGGAATGCTGAAAACAGAGAGCTTAAAATATTTTTCTTTGATTAGAATAAAATAAGTGGGATTAAAAAAATAAGCAAGCCACAAAGTTTACTTTTCAAAGTCTGAACTGCTTTTTCTTTTTAGTACACTAATGTCAGGATATATGTAAAAATAAATACACACACACACACAAACAAGTATACACACACAGGAGGTGTGAGTCAATGTGTTAAAAAGAAAGGTTTAAAAAAAGGTTAAAAAAATAGGTTAAAAATGAAACTCCCCTTTTATTTCTCTGAGGTAGTTAGAAAAAAAAACTTCTCTTTTCACTTAGTATGAAGGCAAAATTACCTTTTGAATAAAAATGAAGACAACTTACATCAATAAATAGGAGTCATAATTATTGACTTATCTCAATTTCGACATTTAAAAGCGCTTTTGCCTCTTTCTTTAGCAAGTGAAAGAATCAAAGGAGACTTAGTTTTGTAAAAATGAGTCATTTGGCTTTGTTGAGGGGAAATAGCACGGAAAGATTATGAACACAGAATCACAAATTCTTAGAGCAATGAGGGACCAAAAAAGAATTACGACTTTTGTCTACTTTGAAGCCATTCACAATATGTGCCTGTGGGAACATCTTCGTAGATGCAATGAGGGAAATGAATTTGAAAGTCACCTTTCTGCTGTCACCTCACCTCCAATTTCAGAATTGTTCTCCTAAGGGATCATCTGCAACATATTCATTTACAGTTAATGAAACTGACACCGAGGCAGTCAAATGAATTGTCTAAGGTTTTACTGAACATTATTCATGATCAGCCAGGCCCTGAAAAAAGCTAATATGTAAGCACAAACTAACCAAGCCTGAGCTCTACAAGATGTAAACCAAAGAGTAACAAAACAGTAATGGCAATAAAACAATTTTAAAAATAGTTAACAATAACTAGCTTTAAATAGGTTAAACCTATTTATATTATTTAAGCTAAATAGTTCCATCAAAACCATTTTAAAGCATTAGAACTCTCATATGAGCTTGTAAACACGGGCAAAAAAAAAAAAAGTATACAGGGCTTAACCTTTTTAGTTTGTTTTATCATTTTGGACCAAGGGAGTAGGAATGAGAAAAATTCATTCCAGGTCTATTCAAATGATCAATGCTTTCTGCATTTCCATTAACATGCTTAATTCCTCCTGCTTTAGATACCTCAAGGGAAGGGCTATGTAAAGACTTTAATCAATCATCTCAGTTATCAGGTGTAGGGACCCTTGCGCTGCTGAGTGCTAAATAGTACCATGAATTGATAATTCTTACAGAGATACTTTCTCATCAAGGTACCAGCAAATATAAGAGATTAACTGATTCTTGTAGCTAAAATGACAGCCTACACGGGGAATAAAACATTAATTTAGGTGACAAACTCCATTGTATTTTCACTAATAGCTTTGAAAATTCAGAACTAACTATGTAGCTGTGGAAGGAATTTTCATTAAAGCACTGGGAAATAATCTCATCTCGAGAAGCTTAAAGCTACAGGTCTTCCACCAAAAGCAATTTGCAGATAGACTGGTATTCTACTTTAATAAACAATGGCTCCAGGAGTTCTTGAATTCTTTTTTCTCTCTGAAATCTTTCCTAAATATTTTCAGGACAACTGGAGAAAAACTACGACGTTGTAAGAGCTCCCCACGCCTTCCTCCTACTTCTGAATCTTATCAGTCTTCCCACTCATTCTGATCCTGGAGTCAAAGTCCATACCACTAATTAAGTCTAGAATCATGGTCAAACTACACACTCCACCTCCATTCTAAACACAGAATAATGTGGGGCTTTCAAATTCCAGGCTTGAACAGAGAATTGTTCTAGTGGAGATCCTTTTATTTTCTTTTGCTTCCTACAACTCGGACCTTTTAATTAGTCAACATTAGCTAACATTAAACATCGCCTGCACTACCACACCAAAGTCCATACCAAAGGTCCATACCAGAGGACCTCAAAGCCGTGCTGTCCTATACAGTACACGGCACTCTCTCATAGCTATTTACTTTCACGGACATTCACATTATACAAAAACAAAAACTGTTCATCAGTTGCACTAGCCTTATTTCAAGTTTTTCAATAGGCACATGTGGCTATTGTCTCCTCCAGCAGACGGTGCAGAGAGAACATTAGAACAGTTAAACATTTTTTGGACCATGCTACTCTAGGGTTTTTATTGACTATTTAAGAAGTCATCTTAAAAAAACAAAAAAGAAGTCATCTTTTACTTTAATAAGCTACTTTCCATATTATTCTTACTATTAATTTGTCAATGCCAAAACTCTGTAAACTTTTTTTCCCCTATTAAATATTAAACAACTTCTTCATCAGTATGAAATATAGGGGAAGACACTGAACTGTATGATAAAAGATCTGGAGTGGATTCTACCTCTGCCATCAATTTACTTGTGTGACCTCGGGAAAGTCACTCTATATTCTAGGGACCTTCTTCTATTTTATTGCCATCTGGAAAGGGAAGGTGAAGGGTTCAATGATTTTGGGTTTCAGCTGTAAAATTCTCATCCTGTATTTGATTCTCAATATTGCTCAGCTCTTTTTCTAATACAATTTTAATGTTGCTCCAAACAAACTTTAAGGAAAAACATAAATTATGTGGGAAACAAAATCTCTACTGAACTGTTATAAAACGTACTACACCTGCGAATTACAGAATAAGTGGTAAAGCAATTTTAGTCAACCTATACCATTTACTTAGTTGGTTCTATATTTTGGTGACACTCTAACAGAAGTTAAATGAAAATAGCTCTTTCAGAAGAAAGTGGTGATCTGTAGAATTCTGATATTTAATTATAGATATTTCTATTTTGTTGGTAAGATTTTTTTTAAGGAAAAGTTCATCTAAGCATTGAACTAGATATAAACCAAAAGATTATTTGAGAATTTTCCAATTCTTTGAGAAACTGGAAGTGTCCCACTCCCTGCAAAAAAAGAAAAATCAATTTTCTTTTAAAGAGATTTTTTTTTTCAACGTTTATTTATTTTTGGGACAGAGAGAGACAGAGCATGAACGGGGGAGGG
>NW_024412412.1:26783352-26853212 GCF_014898765.1 Herpailurus yagouaroundi | reverse complement strand
CACGGACCGCGAGATCGTGACCTGGCTGAAGTCGGACGCTTAACCGATTGCGCCACCCAGGCGCCCCGAAAAATCAATTTTCAAAGAAAAAGACCCCCAAATACGATTATATTATCCTAGATCACAATGTTTAATTTTTTTTTCAACGTTTATTTATTTTTGGGACAGAGAGAGACAGAGCATGAACGGGGGAGGGTCAGAGAGAGAGGGAGACACAGAATGGGAAACAGGCTCCAGGCTCTGAGCCACCAGCCCAGAGCCTGACGCGGGGCTCGAACCCACAGACCGCGAGATCGTGACCTGGCTGAAGTCAGACGCTTAACCGACTGCGCCACCCAGGCGCCCCTAGATCACAATGTTTAAATGATAAAAAATAACAACAGATTACATGTCAACACAAAACCCAAACCGATGTCCTAAAACATTTAAAAAACATAATATAACATTCAAATATAACAAAGGCTCTGCGAAAAAACCATGTAATGCAACCAGTAAATAACAATTATTTTCTTTTAAAATTATTTTAATGTTTATTTTGAAGGAGAGAGAGACAGAGTACAAACAGGGGAGGGGCAGAGAGAGAGGGAGACATAGAATCTGAAGCAGGCTCCAGGCTCTGAGCTGTCAGCACAGAGCCTGACACGGGGCTCGAACTCACAAATGGTGAGATTATGACCTGAGCCAAAGTTGGACACTTAGCCTACTGAGCCACCCAGGCGCCCAAATAAATAACAGAATCGTTAACTCTTAGTTTCTGTGTGGGCGGTCATATGACCTTGCTTAGCCCCAGCAACATGTAGTCCAAAGTGTCCCATTTATGGACACTCTGCAGAGTTAATAATTTATACAGGTCTCTGACATTCCGTCAGTTGTATCTGGCACGTAACAAGACTTTTCATTGGATTTTTGTTATTAAAAATGTAAGTATTTAAATTTGGGGCATAAAAATAAATGTACACTACTTCCCCCAAAAAGGGTATATTACAAGATATATACACTCTCTAAAACTGGATATTAAAAGCCAAGAAAGGTGTTCCTACAGGACGTTATTAACCAATGAGAAATTCTCCAAAGTATGCCTATACTTTAAAAAGGAAAGGACTTTTAGATTATTCTGCAGAGGAAAAGACCTTTTGATACATCAAACAGAAGACAAGAAGGGAGAGCTGGGTGAGACTAGGAGACGTGGGACACTGATTTTTTTTTTATCATCACAATGGCTGTTCCCCTCCCAAAAAAGGGGTTTGGAAAAGTAAAATCCATATTTGATCCAAAACAGGCCAATAGTTTTATATTCTTTGTTCTGTACCAGTGGTCCCTTTTCCATAGTCATCAATCTACAATTTCTTATTTTTTTTAATGTTTATTTATTTTTGAGAGAGGGTGAGCAGAGGAGGGGCAGAGAGAGAAGGGGACAGAGGATCCAAAGCAGGCTCTGTGCTGACAGCAGACAGCCCAATGTCGGAGTGGAACTCATGAACCACGAGATCATGACCTGAGCTGAAGTTAGACACTTAACCAACTGAGCCACCCAGGCGCCCCCACAATTTCTTATTTGTAAATCTCAAATCCAAAAGGCTCCAAAAAGTCATCTGGCAGCAAAACTTAACCTACTCAGCGTACCTAGTTATCATATATTTCAATGCAAAAATATTAATGTTTGACTACAAGGTGCATCACCAGACTCTACCGGGATGTTTTATAAGGCATACAAGATGGATGTACAGTGTCTTGTTTTATTTGCATACTGAAGTAAAATTTATGTAAAGTTAAATCCATCCCTTTTAGATGTACAATCCTGTGAATTTTGACAAACTTATACAGCCTGTGGCCACAACCTCCAGACACAGAATATTTCCATCACCCAAAAAGTCTCTTCAGGCCCCTCTATAATCAATCTCCTATCCCAACCCCCTTCCATGGCAACCGCTGATCTTATTTCTGTCCCTATAGTTTTACTATAGTTTTACTATAGTTTTACTATAGTTTTAGAATGCCATACAAATGGAATCAGAGAATATGTAAACTTTTGAATATGGGTTCTTTTACTTAGTACAAATGCTTATTCATGTCATTGGACAGATCAATATTTGTTCTTTTTGAGTGTTAAGCAGTATTCCCTTATATGAATGCACCTGAATTTGCTTACCCATTCACTAGCTACTAGAGATCCAGGTTGTTGCCAGCTCTTTGGTAGATTATGAATAAAGTAACTATAAAAATTCAGATTTTGCAAGGACCTATATCTTCATTTCTTTGGGCAAATATTAGGAGTAGGGGTACTACATATAATAAGTACATGTTTAAACTTTATAAGAAACTGCCAAATAATGACTTCTTTAAAAATTTGAAAAATTCTTAATTCTGGAATATGGATGTATCACCTACAGAAAGGAATAAGAGGGGCGCCTGGGTGGTTCAGTCAGTTGAGCCACCGACTCTTGATTTTGGCCTGGTCATGATCCCAGGGTCGTGGGATCAAGCAAGCAATGGGCTCCACCCTGAATGTGGAGGCTGCTTAAGATTCTCTCTCCCTCTCCTCTTCCTTGCTCACTCTCTTAAATAAGTAAGTAAGTAAATAAGAAAGAAAGAAAGAAACAAACAAACAAACAAGAACAAAATAGAAAAAGTTTACTAATGAGATATAAGACAACTCTGCCACAACCTCACAATTAGAAACCCCAACCCTGCCTCTCATGGGGGCAATTCACCTAAAATGAACTAATTTGCACAGCTTTTTAGTTCTTCACTTAATTGTCCTTTTGTATTTTTTTCAATTTTTAAAAAATGTTTATTTATTTATTTTGAGAGAGAGAGAGAGAGAGAGAGAGAGAGAGAGAGAGAGTGTGTGTGTGAGTGGGGGAAGGGCAGGGGGAGAGAGGGAGAGACAGAATCCCAAGAAGGCTTCACGCTCAGCATAAGAGTGCCCTGCACGGGGCTTGATCTCAAGACCACGAGATCATGACCTGGGCCGATTTATTAAGAGTCGGACACTAAACCAACTGAGCCACTCAGGCGCCCTGTTATTTTTTTTAAACAGGGAGAATATACAAATTTGATCTCTTCATGCGAGAAACTGGTACATGCTACCTGCAATCCCAGAGCTGAGAATATATACACAAAGCATATTTTGATGTGTAGGAACCATGCTGTTATCTGTGAAAGGAAAATTACTTTCCTGCAGTCTTACACTTATCAGGATGCTTGGCCCCTCAATGCATCAGGCTACTGAGGGCCTGGAGTTTTGTGAGACACCTACCTGGGAACTGTCCAACCTCTGCTTCTTATAACAAGGACCTAAAAAACAGAGGCTAATGTAGAAGGGCAAGTGACTACCTTTTGAATAATATAAGAACTGGCTTGTCTTCATTGTAATTATTGTGCATGATTGCATGTACATTCTTTGTATAATGTATTTTGTCCTTGGTTTACAAAAATCTCTAAAAGATGTAGTAACCTTGTTTGCCATTCTGGCCTTCTCAAAAGCACCAATTGTGGTTTATTTCAACTGCAAATGCTTAATGTATTTTTTTTTTCTTATATTGTCCCCAAAGTATCACTCAATCTCTTAGTCAAGTTTAGAGGTTCATTAACTTTAGTGAAGTTTGATGGTATTGTACTAGGCACAGTCTTTCTCATTCAAACTCTTGTTCTTTTTTTTTTTTAACTGCCATTCATTTATTAGTTGTCCTCTGAATAACATCTTTTCTTTATTCATTTAAAAAACATGCATTCAATAGCTACAATATGGCAATAATACAGCTACCACTACTGTGTTGTGTACTTAATCTGGAATCAGCAGGAGAAAAAGCGATAGAGTTAGAGCAGCACGCCAGGCATGGCACCAAACCTACACAGCATCTCCTGCATTCAGCAGGCTGCAGTGCAGAACTGTTGTTGATGGCAGGATCTCACCTATGTGAACGTTATCTGTCACAAGTGGTGAGGAAAAGTGGTGGAGGACCACCCTAAGGAGATAACAGAACTAAGCACTACGTTTTTAAAGCTGTCAGATATTTACCAATGCGACTGAGAGAGATACTGTGTGTGTCTGGGTATGCCTGGGTAAATAGAAGATTCAGATCAGGGAAATGGATGGTTCCTAACCTTCTTTGGATCATGGACCATCCTAAGGAGTTAAAGAAAGAATAGCTTTAGACCCCCTCCCTAGGGAGAAAACACCTTGCACACTTGACCCTAAACTCAAATCTTTTAGAGTTTTTGCAGGCTTTCTGGATTCATCAAGTCACCACAGGTTAAGAACCTCTGGTTTGTGCTCGTCGCTTCTCAATATAATTTTAAAACAGGCTTGGCAGTATAAACAGTTTGATGTCCTTATTTTATACATGATTCATCTAAGACCCCAAATTTTAAACCTATGTAGTGACAAAACTAGGACTGTAATCTCTGCCTTGTGACAGTAGGGAGGGGCCAAGTTGTTGGAGCAGCATGGAAGTTTACTACTTCTGATGGTATTTTTTATATGAATGGTATGGAGTGATTTCATGAAGTCAAGTCATATACAAGCTTGGCCACATATTTTTGGGCAGGATTTTAAACATGTGGAAATGGACTAGAGGTTGGATAAGTATCTACCTTAACAAAGAAGTTTGAAAATTCAAGGTGTATTTGGGGAAAAGTGACTGATGCCAAATATGTTGAAAAGGCATAAAGAATACTGAATAATACCTCAAATAAAAATCTGGTCCAGGGGCGCCTGGGTGGCGCAGTCGGTTAAGCGTCCGACTTCAGCCAGGTCACGATCTCGCGGTCCGTGAGTTCGAGCCCTGCGTCGGGCTCTGTGCTGACAGCTCAGAACCTGGAGCCTGTTTCCGATTCTGTGTCTCCCTCTCTCTCTGCCCCTCCCCCGTTCATGCTCTGTCTCTCTCTGTCCCAAAAATGAATAAACGTTGAAAAAAATTAAAAAAAAAATCTGGTCCATATTTTAAAGGATGTTGAGTGAAAACATGGTATCTGTCTTTCTCTGCCTGACTTATTTCACTTAGCATAACACTCTCCAGTTCCATCCACGATGCTACAAATGGCCAGATTTCATTCTTTCTCATTGCTAAGTTGTATTCCACTGTATATATAAACCACATCTTCTTTATCCATTCATCAGTTGATGGGCATTTAGGCTCTTTCCATAATTTGGCTATTGTTGAAAGTGCTGCTATAAACATTGGGGTACAAGTGCCCCTATGCATCAGCACTCCTGTATCCCTTGGGTAAATTCCTAGCAGTGCTATTGCTGGGTCATAGGGTAGATCTATTCGTAATTTTTTGAGGAGCCTCCACACTGTTTTCCAGAGTGGCTGCACCAGTTTGCATTCCCACCAACAGTGCAAGAGGGTTCCCATTTCTCCACATCCTCACCAGCATCTATAGTCTCCTGATTTGTTCATTTTAGCCACTCTGACCGGTGTGAGGTGGTATCTGAGTGTGGTTTTGATTTGTATTTCCCTGATGAGGAGCGACGCTGAGCATCTTTTCATGTGCCTGTTGGCCATCTGGATATGTGGATCCTGAGAAACTCAACAGAAGACCAGGGGGGAGGGGAAGGGGGAAAAAAAGTTACAGAGAGGGAAGGAGGCAAACCACAAGAGACTCTTAAATACTGAGAACAAACTGAGGGTTGATGTGGGGGGGAGGGGAAAGTGGGTGATGGGCAGTGAGGAGGGCACATGTTGGGATGAGCATTGGGTGTTGTATGGAAACCAATTTGACAATAAATTTCATATAAAAAAATAAATGATCTTGAATGTTAGGGTGCAAGATTGAACATTATTTTGTAAGGCACAGGAAGAGGGAGTTATTCTTTGCTTTTTTTGAGTACAAGAGTAAGCTAATTAAAGCTGAACTTAACCTGGTAACTCAATGAGTTAAGACCTGGAGACACGGGATTAGTTCCAGGGTCACTGGCAAGAGGATGGTGGGAGGAAAAAGAACATAGATGGTAGCAATAAGAATGGAAAGAATGTCAAGGAGAGAGAAGGCACCGAGCGGATCACGATGCAGCAGAGTTTGTAATCTGATGTGTTAGCTTTATGGTGTGATTAGGAATATCATGTTGCACAACTATAAACTGTAAAATTTAAAATTTAAAATATTTGTATATTGATCTTAGATTAATACTTTGTCCAATAATCTTTCTGAACATAATCATAGAAGTACTTTGATGTTTCAGTTTATATTTAATGAATATATTACTATTGATTCAGACTTCATATACTGAGAAATGTCTATTAAGTTAGAATAACCTATTTAAATAATATAGTTTAATTAATTATTTTTTCATATATGAAATTTATTGTCAAATTGGTTTCCATACAATACCAAGTGCTCATCCCAAAAGATGCCCTCCTCAATACCCATCACCCACCCTCCACTCCCTCCCACCCCCCATCAACCCTCAGTTTGTTCTCAGTTTTTAAGAGTCTCTTATGCTTTGGCTCTCTCCCATTCTAACCTCTTTTTTTTTTTTCCTTCTAATATAGTTTATTTAATTATTTAGTTGTTAAAATTGAGCAGCCTTTCATTCTTGTACAGCCCACTTCAAGAAACATATCGAGGGTTCACAGTCCAGCTAGGAGGCATTTCAGACATATTAAATATAATGTTCTCCAGGAGAAGTAGTTTTCAAAAATACTGTATCTAAAAGACTATAAAGAGAGCTACTGAGATATAATGCCTGGAAAGTCAATTTGGCCTTTTCCTGAGCATAACATTAACTTCAAAAAAATTTTTTTAATGTTTCTATTTATTTATTTTTGAGAGAGAGACAGAGCACAAGCAAGGGAGGGGCAGAGAGAGGGAGACACAGAATCTGAGGCAGGTTGCAGGCTCTGAGCTGTCAGCACAGAGCCCGACGTGTGGCTCGAACTCACAAACTTCGAGATCATGACTTGAGCTGAAATTGGATGCTTAACCGACTGAGACATCCAGGCACCCCAGCTTCAAAAATTTCTAATCAGGCTGAACATTCACTTGATTAATTTACCTAACCATTCATTTTATTATAAAGTGAATGCACTGGGCTATTGTACTACTACGATTACTTTTGGCTTCAACTATCCTCTCATATTTTTATCTACTTTCCTTATTTTGTTCAGTGAGAAGACATAGGAGGATGTTTACTATTTCAGAAAAATATGGAAAAAAAGACTTTAAAGTTGAGGAAATAAAGCGGACATATTTGCATTTGGGGGAAAAATTATTTTGTAGTATTTTGCTTTGGGAAAGTGCTTCATGTCCGACTAAATAAAAGTCAGAAAAATGTTTTTATTTGAATTAGCAAACAGGAGAAAAAAGAGATATTCAATTTCAGATAATCTTAAAATTATCTTGCTGGGATACATTCTCCTATGCAGATTTGGCATACAGCCACGTCAATTGTACATTTTCATTTTCTTATCTGAAATATATTAAACCCCATCCCTTAGTATCAGTTTTATCTAGTTCCTTCTTATTTTAAATACCTAGCAATACAGGGAAGCAACATTTCTATCAGAAATACGTCAAAGACAATCTGATATTAATAACAATGAAATGTGAGTCAAAATTCCTTGTCTTTTTGTCTTTTCCTTGCTGATAAAAATTTGTCTGTTAGTTATTATTTCTTAGAGGGCAGAATTTAGATTTATGTAACTTTCAGCACTTGATATTGTTTCAGAACATAATTATTCAGAAATTCCTTGTTCCTCCTTTTTTTTTTTGGAAGGCCGAGGTTAACCTGTGATACACATCACTTCATGCACACAATGTTGCCATGAGGTTCAGACACGGATGGTAACATTAGTTTGCTTTTTCAGGGTTAAGTTTTGGTTTTGCATTATCCACAACTTAATTGGAGAATGTGCCAGTAAGAAATGTTTAGCACCATTTCTAGACACAGATAACCAGAGACAAAGGCTGCAGGTACTACACCCGAAAGTTTCTTGAATGAGGAGATCAAATTTATATACAGGTTCAAAAACATTATTTTTGAAATAATGATTTTAATATAAACACAATAGTTGACAGCAAATTTTAAACATTTCTGAAGAAACACACTGTTTTGGGGTATTTTGGGATTTCTACTCTTGCATGGACTTATTTGCCTTGCATGAATTTGTCAACTACTCTCATGTAAAAATTGTCACTTTGCCTTATTGGACAGCTGCTGCCATAAAAAGTGACTCTCTCGGAACACTCAAAGACCACATGACTCCGGACAGCCAAGCTTTCAACATCACTCTGCTAATTTAGCAGTTTAATTCCTCTGCTCTTGATGGAATTTCTTTGAAATATATTACACAAGCGTGTGCATTCAAAAAATGGGTTATTCCAAACATAATTTAACCTTTCGTGACAAATCAGGGCCAATTATTATGAACCTCAGCCAGACTGTGCAATGATGCAACAATGTTCTTTGGGCCTAATGAGATGTACAGGCATGGCTGTACCTGTCCAATAAGATTGCTATACATTTTATTATTTTTAAAGTATAATTTATCTTTTTTTCTTTGTGTTAATGATTCTCCTTAATTTAGAGTGTCTAAAAATGCTGTCTAGGGCAAACATAATTCAAGGCACATGTGTAACTTAATATTTTCTAGTAAGCATGTTTAAAAAAAAAGTGAACAGAAGACACTAATTTTATTTTATTTTATTTTATTTTTCAACGTTTATTTATTTTTGGGACAGAGAGAGACAGAGCATGAACAGGGGAGGGGCAGAGAGAGAGGGAGACACAGAATCGGAAACAGGCTCCAGGCTCCGAGCCATCAGCCCAGGGCCTGACGCAGGGCTCGAACCCACGGACCGCGAGATCGTGACCTGGCTGAAGTCGGACGCTTAACCGACTGCGCCACCCAGGCGCCCCGACACTAATTTTAATAATACATTTTATGTCACCCAATGTATCTAAAATATTATCATTTCCCCATGTGGCACTAGGCCCATTGCTGTGTTCAACAGCTACCTGTGGCCAGTAGCTACTGTTTTGGACAGTTAACATCTGAGACCATCACGAGCTGGAGGACTACAAAACTCAGTAAATGCGGTCACTAAGGTAGGAGCAAATTCTAAGTTAAGAATGGCTCTCCTAGGTGTAAGGAACTTTTGATTCCGAGCATGACTTCTGGACATTTATTTGGCAGGGGTGGAGTGATGGGTGGGAGAAGAAGAAAGGGAAGGGGAGGTGGAAGAAGGAAGAAGTAGGGGAGAAGAAAGGTCAATAGTAAAAGTAGAGGTAGGGATGAAGTTAGGGAGGACAAAGAATCCAAGAATAAAGTTTCTGAGGTAGACTCTCAGAAGACTGCAAACTCAGAGGTGAGTAAAACATACAAAGTACTCAACACTATTGACCAGATAATGCAGAAGTGAGGCTTTTCTTAGTTGGTAAATAGGGCTTTCAAAGATGTATGCAACAGTGAAGAGAATTCACAGGTATTAAGGACTGGAGAATCCTTGCCACCTGCTAGAGGATCCAGAGAGGGAGACCAGCCATAGTTAACGGTGACTCACAGAGGCAACACAAGCTTTTTACAAGGCTCCCTCATTCAAATGCACATGCCAAAAAGTGTCTGAGAGTATGCTCAGAGAATGTGTCAAACACACCATTAACCACTTTTAATGAATCTTGTAGAGATGAACAACCTTACCAAAAGAAATATAGACCATTTCTAGTGATAATGACACTCAATCCTGGGCAAGAGACCAAAGGGTTTGGTAAATTCATTATTTCTTCTTGAAACTTAAAACAACAACAACAACAACAAAAAACTTTGTAAAAAAGGAACAGCTGGCTATTCAGATAACATGAAAGAATAAAATCTGGTCTTGAGGAACCTGAGCTTTAGGACACAAAATGATGACAACTGGTGGCTAACACTACAAGAATAACAAGAATAACGAGGATAAATGCGATACCCTATTAGAACAAATAAAGAAAAAGTCAACTGCTCAAATATGTAAGAAATACTTAAAACTGACTTAAGACTAGCCCAGATTAAACTACTCTGAAGCTACTTTGACAGGAAGCTCAATGAATTAATGTGACAAATTTACAAAAAAGCAAACAGAAACTTCCACTGTGTCAGCAGAATAAACAAGGTAGGAGTGGGTGCCATTCAGCTTACAATATAAAAACTAAGATGGAAGAGGTGGTGATTATAGTGACAGTAAGTGTCCTCTATTACTGCCAGTATTTCAGAGGAGGGTCTTAAAAAAAAAAATGCATAGCCATACACAGTGTACTTCCAAAGAGAAGTTACTGCATTTGGCTTAATAAATGGGTGAAATATTACCAACCATTTAAGCTATTCAACAATGGACTAATTATGTCAGAGAGCTCATAGGGATATGGTATAGAAATGTCATATAGGAACATAGTAGATAATCCTGAAGGAGTAATGGAATAGATTAGCTGAGCTCTAAATCTAAGGTCCTTCCAGATCCATGATTGTATGTGTAACATTTATGTTACAGTTGTCTGTAAATTATAATACATCTAGACTTAAATTATACATGCATGTATTCGGTACTGTCTGTTCTTCATTAGTCTCTAAGTTCAGTTCATATAACAAATTACAGATCTCATTATTTGAGGGGTACTATCCTTGAATGAACTCATTTAATCCTCAAATAATGTTTGATTCTGTTATTTCCACCTTTACAGATGAGGAAACTGAAAAATGGAAGGTCACAGAGCTAATTGTGTTAGTTTCTTGTTACTGTAATAAATTACTAGAAACTTAATGGTTTAAAACACAAATCTATTCTCTTAGGATTCTGGAGACCAGAAGTTTGAAATGGGTGAGCGGGGCTGCATTCCTTCTGGAGGCTCTAAAGGAGAATCCACTTCCTTGCCTTTTCTAGCTTCTAAGGCATGCCCACATTCCTTGGCTTGTGGCCGAGCACCACGACAACCGACAACCTCCGTTTGCATGCAGCATCTCTTTTCTCTGACTGGACTTCTTTCCTTTCTACAAAGACCCATGTGATTGTTGGACCTACCTACGCAGAGAATTTAAATTGATCTCCCCATCTGAAGATCCTTAACTTAATGACGTCTGCGAAGTCCTTTTTACCTCATAAGGTAACATTTGCAGGTTCTGGGTATTAGTGTGTGGACGCCTCTGGGAGGCCACTGCTGTGCCTCCCACAGCTAGTAGAGAGCAGACAGAGGGTGTTTAACCACGATGATCACTGCTTCTCAAACACTGCTCCTGACAAATGGAAAGTACATTATACTTTCCAAGGTGTTCCCTACCAGCTGCCAGGAATAAAACCTTCTCTTCAACAAGACTTCAATCTAACACCTAGAGTTACAGACCAGAAAGCAAGAAATAAAATTCCACCCGGCATGACCTTCTTTGGAGCATAATAAATATGTATTTTTTTGTTTATAAATATAACAGATTTTTCTTTAAAAATATAACATATGTTTATGAATCTAAAGAAAATAGCTACTCTGCTTTTTGGTTAACTTTGCAATGATATAAAAAACAATATCAATAAAAACATGTTTATACATTCTGAAAGGAAGATTCTGGTGAAATTCTGAGGAACTTCATTCATACCTCCTTTCAACTGCAAGGGAATTAACATTTCATTTTTCTTGTAAATGCAGGTATATTATTTAATGAATATTCCATCTTTAGTTATTAGGACTAGGTTAGGAATAAACTAGGGAAAAACATAAATCCAAACAGAAAAGCACAACAGACCTGTTATTTTTGTCTGCCCAAGTGCCTGCTACCTCTTTCTTCTGATATGTGCTCTCTCCCTAGCGGTGGGCCATCTCCCTCCTTTACTGTGTGTGGTTGTAACGGGGTTGCCAATCAGAGCCCCGCTCCACCCCTGGCCAATCATCAGACTCCAGCCACAGACCGGTGCCTGATGCAGGTACAGATATTTGACTGAAGCAGCTCAGAGTTCTTCCTTGAGATGGTTCACTATGCAACTGGGAAAGAGCCCTCTTTTTACATTAGAAAAATAAGAAAAGCTATACAGCTGTGGCCCCAGAGCTGCCAATGGCCATGCTCTTTGACGCATGAAGACTCTAAGAAAACAACAACAGAAAAATGAAACAGAGAGGCAGGGAACAAAATAACAGAGAAGGGGAGGAGAAAGAACAGGAATGAAAGGAAGGAAGCAGAGAAGGAGTCAGAAGAGTGCTCAGAGAGGGGGGCAGGAGGAGGTGGGTGGTTAGAGAAACAGTGACAGTCAGATACAGGATGCGGTTTGAGTCTCTGGATGCAGCAGACCTTGACATCCAATGTATCTTTGCCTTTATGTAGTTAATACCCTTAAGCAACAAACGTTATCACTTAAATAATAGTAATTTGATTCATGAGTGTTTACAATGTGCTTTGTTCTCTTCCCTTTAACTTCCTCCCACTTCACCTTTAAAAAACAACAGGCAAATTCAAACCAATCTTCAGCAGCTGAAGCCTCCAACCTAGTTTTTAAAAATATGGCTTTAGATTCCAAATAATTTAACACTGCTATGATTTAATTAATTTACTTGCTCAACATTGTTTTTAAAATGTTTACATTTATTTTTATGTAATTCACAAGGCCCTTTAAATGTACATTATATAAGTACCTCACTCAGAAATAATCTTGTAGAAAAGGATAGATAAACATACATATATATCCTTTTAAGATATAAAAGGATACACATACACACACACACACACACACACACACACACACACACACACACACACACATTTTCTTTTCTTCTTTGACTCCAGAACAAAGTCTTTCTGGCAAAAACATTTCACTTGTGTCTGGGATATTTACAGTAATCTTTCATATTAAGTAAGATGGGTTAATAATGAGTCTCCTCCAGAGCTCCACATGCTTTTTGAGGACAAAAAATAAAAGGAGAAGCTGAAAAGCTCTAATTGGAGTCAGGATGGCATATTACCGCTGTCTTTAATCTTTTTTCTTCCTCTAACTTCATGACTTTGATCATAAAGACGGGGGTGCCATGTGCACTTGTTCAGGGGGAAGCATGGCCTGGGCCTGGCCCAGAAGCACTGCTAAATCACAACAAAAAGCATCACCTTTTGTGCCAGCCCTTTAGATGAATCCTATGTCTGCTACTATCTCACCAAGTCAGTTTGACCAAATCATTTAACCTTCATCAGAGTTTCATCTTTCCTATGGTAAAACGAGAAAGATAATGCTTATCTTATGGGTGTTCTGAGGGTCAGGGATAAGAGAAACAAAACACCCGACACTGCTTGATTCACAGTAGACCTCCAACACAAGATGATGATGGTGATGATGCTTTTCAAAATTTAAAGCACTTGATTTACTAATAACTGTGTATTATTTCTTCCTATAAACCAGCAGGGAGACAGGACCTCTTTTTCATTAACATCAGTGAAAGAATTTTAATTAACTAACATTTAAGGAATTTGAGAAAATCGACTTCTCTACACCCCCACTAAATTTCTCTATAATAAATGGCTTTTATATAATGAAAAGCAGGGGAGGTATTTTGTCTTTGGCCCTAAAAATTCAACTGGGCCCCTAGAAAGTTGTAATCACAATGTGAGAAGAAAGCTATTGAAACTGATGTACCACATAAATAAAATAGTAGAAAGAAATGGAGTGGTTTAAATAATTTCTAAGAAGAAGTGAAAGCTATTCAGAGGAAGATAATTAGAAACACCAAGCAAATGAACCTTCCTTCCCCTCCACACCAAAACAGATAGAATCTTAACAAGACTGATGGAACCTTACAAGGAGTAAATCTCTAGTTCCTCATTAAAGAGAAAACTTCATTCCACAAAAAAGAAGTATTATGTACCGGTAATAAGTTCCTCTTCTACAGACATTTGATATTTCTTAAATCCTAGTTGGTGATCTACTGACTTCAAGTATATCCACCTGTCAATAATGATAAGTCTGTGTCTGGTTTTTGGTTCATTTTAACTTTAGATTTACTTTAAATTACATATAATGATTTCATGAAATGCATACTGCTTTTGGCAAATTTTATGTCTCTACCACGGAAATGTGTCAATCATACAAGGCAGCAATCCTTATGAAACCTGGCTCAAGATTCATATGCACTTATATAAGTAGTCGGTATTTTAAAGTATGAGTTTTGAGATAAATCAAAAATAAAAGTAATCTCGGATTAGTACTATGGTACATACTGAGGAAGTGAAAGTCAGCCCTGCTGATAATGACTGTTTCCAATGAGACCTGGACAAGGCCACATAAAACAAAGTTCCTCTACAAGGCCATCCCACAGCTACAAAAGGGTCTGACAATCCTTTCTAATGAGTTACTGTTGCTTTAATAAAGACATCACCAGCCTGGCTTCAGGATCAGTTCTGCTAGTCACTGATGGTGTGTGTGCATGTGTGTGTATTGTGTGTGTGGATCTCCAGTACATGAGCTCAGAGTAGGCCCTAAATAAGGCACAGAAATCTGTGATGGGCAGACTGCAGATACCTATTTCCTTTTCCTTTCTTCTTGCTTCTTTAGTTGCAAGACATTTGTTAATACATTAGGAAAATTTTTTAAAGGGTATATTGGAAACTCATGTTAAATAAGCTACTTACTACCTATTACCATCTTCAGGAAAAGGTTCCGAAGTTACACAAGCTTTAACTTGAAAAAACAACTGGCAAACCAGCGAACACACACAGGCAAGCATACTTTTACCCTCATTCGAGACAGTAATTTCTTGTGTTCACGTTCTGCATAATGATTGTAATCACTTGATGCCTCTTGTTGTATACAGAAGAAAGTACTATCTACTCGGGAGAATGATACTGTTGTTGCTGAGAACAAGCTAGAAAAGAATTGTATTTTTTCCTTTTGCTCAGTTTGTTTATTGCATTTGTTTCATGCCATGCTTTCAGATGACCCAGAAGTAACTGGAGAGTGAAATTGAATATCATTTGGTTTTCGTCTCGGCCATATTCTTTTGACACTATTGAGGAAAAACAGAATGGAAAAACAGAATATTCTAAATGGAAAAATACACAAAAATATTAGACAGAAAATACTAGGCCTCAAAAGTAGAGAACAACCTGGGTACGGTAAATGCTGAGTTCCTGGCTTTAATAATCTCTCTGGAGAATCAACTGCTTCTTCCTCTGTGCTCCAAACACTTTGTGTTGTATAAAAAATCATTTGTCTGTATTCCTTGCCTAACTTGAGCTCCTTTAAGTCAGACAGTATATTTTATTTTCATTCTTATATTCCCCAGGAACATTCAGTGAGCTTTATTAAAACAAAAGGAATACCTATCTCACCTTTGCATATCTGGAGGAGTCCATGATAAATAGTGATAAATGTCACTAGATAAAAAGAATGTCTTACGTAGAGGAAGTACCATTGCAATAATAGTATCTAACGTTAGAACTGAGTATAAAAGTATCACAAGGTTGCATGGAAATTCCTAAAAAAAAAAAAAAAGAAAAAAAAATCCAATACTATAGGATTAGGATACAGATTTAGATAACTGCATTATGAATAAAACAGGATAAATAAACACAGAATATGATGTGGCAATCTGCAACTGCTGAGTCAGGTGGCTTTTAATTCAGATAAAAATTATTGTAACCATATATAAATACATAAATGTACTCTCTAGCATTAAGTGTGGCTTGCTACAGTTTGTTAGCTTTTTAGAATGTATCTCTTACCTCTGAATGCAAGGCAAGTAGTTCTGAGACAGCTATTTGAATTACACACTGGGAAGAAAAAATTTCGACAGTAATCAATAAACTAATCAAACATAGCTATTTATGTTATACAAAGAACTTGTTATTTCTCTCTTTCTCCAGGAGCATACTGGACTAATTATAAGTGGTGAGCCTTTTATAAGGCTGAATAAAATCCATTTTATGGACATACCACATTTCTTTATTCATCTTGTGATGGGCACTTGAATTGCTCCTAACTTTTGGCTACTGCCGATAATGCTATTATGAACATGAGCATACACATAGCTCTGAGTCTCTGCTTTCAATTCTTTACAATAAATACTTAGAAATTGAATTGCTGGATCATAGTAATTCTGTTTTTATTTTTGAAGAACCTCCATACTGTTTTCCATAGTGGCTGCATCATTTCACATTCCCACCGACGGTGCACAAGATTCTGACTTCTCCATGTCCCGGCCGATATTTGCAGTTTTCTGGGTTTTTTAAAGTAGTAACATCCTAACGGGTGTGAAGTGGTACCACTCCACATTTCTTTTTACATTTCAAGACTCTGTCTAAAGAATAAATTTTAATAAAAACTCATTGCCCAAGATTCTATAAATGACTCCAAAATTACAGCAAAAAAGCAAACCTCTCTGGATCATTTCTCATATTAAATGATGCTTATTAAAGCAGATTTTGGTTTTACTTGATCTGTCTCTTCCTTTCACTGACTTAAAATTAACATAAAAATAAATTAGATAAAATGTTTGTCTTTTCAGAATATTCTGGGAGTACAGCATAATCTTTATGCTAACTTTATGACATAAACTTTATGACAACAGGGTATGAAGATGTATAGTATTTATACACTTATAGTCAGGTAGTTACTGTGATAGTCCTCCAAAAGGGGTAAA
Organism: Herpailurus yagouaroundi; assembly: GCF_014898765.1. NCBI lineage: Eukaryota > Metazoa > Chordata > Mammalia > Carnivora > Felidae > Herpailurus > Herpailurus yagouaroundi. The sequence goes on along the minus strand of NW_024412412.1, from coordinate 26,836,630 downwards.
ATAATGAATTTTCTATGTTTTGGTTTAAATTTACATGAATTTTTATGAGATTCTAAAGTATGTGCATTTACTTAGTAATATTTTCTTTGCAGGTATAAACCAAGGAAAGAACTAACACATTTCTACTTAAGGTACTATTATTCATTTTTTTTTTCAACGTTTATTTATTTTTGGGACAGAGAGAGACAGAGCATGAACGGGGGAGGAGCAGAGAGAGAGGGAGACACAGAATGGGAAACAGGCTCCAGGCTCTGAGCCATCAGCCCAGAGCCCGACGCGGGGCTCGAACTCACGGACCGCGAGATCGTGACCTGGCTGAAGTCGGACGCTTAACCGACTGCGCCACCCAGGCGCCCCTATTATTCATTTTCAATAGAGAATTAAAGTATCCCCAGAAAAGACTTGAGGAGAAATTAGGGTGAAAAAGAAATGAAAAAAAGAAAAAGAAAAAAAATGGTGGTCAATATTCTAAACTAAAGAGAATTGAATCCTATTTCAAGGACAACTTCAAGGATTTCTTTTACACATAAAAAAAAGTCTGACATATTATAGCAAAATAGTTCATGGCTGGTCGTGCTTATGAAAGATGACCTTACTCTGGCCCATTTGCCATCATCTCAAATCATCTGTCCCCAGCCCAAAGAGAATACAGACACAAACAAAATTTAAATTATGTTTGTGGAAACCTTGGTGTGACAACAGCAGGTAATGGTTTCAAATAAATTCACATTTCTAAGTTGTGATTAGGTAATAGTAGTCACACATTTTAGAGAAAGCTATAATTAACGGCAACTAGAACCATGCAAATACTGAAAACGATTCTTCCTTTACATAATCTCTCATTCTGCGCTAGCAAAAAATACAATGCATTCATTTTGGGTAAATGTGGTTTAATTGATAGAGACAGCCATTTCTGTAATAGCTTCAGCAAATAATTACACCAGAGTGGTGACAAGGATTACCTAAGAGTGAGTTAGTACAAAATTTTAGCAAGCTATTTTCAGATTCCTGACAGCCTAATGTTTTCTCATCTTGATAACCTTAAAGATTTAAGGCAAACACATCTACAATAAGCTTATAAAGAATTATCTGTAGCTGTTTAGAAGTGTAGAAATTTTAAGTCCCAGGGGTCTACCGATTTGCCTTGGAATACAAGACTTGCTGAGGTTATCTGCCAAAGAGCGAAACCAAGAAATGCTTTAGGACTACATCCTCCAGGGGCGCCTGGGTGGCGCAGTCGGTTAAGCGTCCGACTTCAGCCAGGTCACGATCTCGCGGTCCGTGAGTTTGAGCCCCGCGTCGGGCTCTGGGCTGATGGCTCAGAGCCTGGAGCCTGTTTCCCATTCTGTGTCTCCCTCTCTCTCTGCCCCTCCCCCGTTCATGCTCTGTCTCTCTCTGTCCCAAAAATAAATAAACGTTAAAAAAAAAAAAAAAAGACTACATCCTCTGTTTTGTGTGAAATGAAGATCTATAATTTTCATGACAGAGACTGAACTGAGAAACTTTCATATCCTACAGAAAATAACCTGTGGAGACAGATACATCCTGGGGCAGATGCTGGAACTAACAGTAATGCCAGAGCTTCTTTTAGGAAGGCACATAACGTATCATCGTACTAGCCATCAGGTAGTTCTGCGTAAATTATTGTGACTGAGGTACAAAGTAAATGTCTCTCTCGGTCTCTTCCCCCCAACTCCCTACAATACATTCTCAGATTATTTTATAACATTACAAATACTCCACATATTTGGAATAATATTTCCATTCTCTTTTCTTTAAGAAACAAAATATACAAACTATCATTCAATAACATCGTTTTGTTCTGAAAGAAAAAAAGAGTAATCATGTGAAATGAATATGTATCTGTATACACACACACACACACACACACACACACACACAAGCACACATATATAATTACACATGTGGATGTGGCTGTACGATCATGGCCATTTTCTTGTCTAGGAGAGGAGGCAATCTTTAGGTCCAAATCCTGCCATAATGCAAAGTATCACCCACAACATTTATACATGACATTTGGCCCAAAGTGTACTTTAAATAATGAACACAGTAACAATGACATGAAAGCCATGATTAAGGTAAATACAGAGAAATATAAAAGGATCCAAGGACTTTCTATGAAATCCTAGTCCTTTAAGTTGTCAAATGCCCCTAATTAAGAATTAAAATATCAAGAAAGGTATAAAAAATACATTCTTAAGAAAAAGGAATGAATAAAATCACAGACTTTTGGTATGATGGTACTAAGCATAAAGCATTTAAATATCGCTTCCATTCTTTTGTTTTGTTTTTGTGTATTTTTGAGAGAGAGATAGAGTGTGAGCAGGGTAGGGGCAGAGAGAGGGAGACTCAGAATCTGAAGCGGGCTCCAGCTCTGAGCTGTCAGCGCAGAGCCTGACACAGGGCTTGAACTTATGAACCGCAAGATCATGACCTGAGCCAAGGTCGGATGCTTAACTGACTGAGCCACGCAGGTGCCCCAATATTGCTTCCATTCTTAATTGAATTTCTGTTCTGCATTCTTGGCCAGTCTTCTCTTCCATAAATAATCATTAATATTTCTATTTGGCAAGTTTTTCTTTTTGCTTTATAAAGATTACAGGTGAGCAGTTATTTTCTCCTCCCTTATTAGGTTTTTAAAAATGAAAGAAGACTTATTTTTCAAACAAGTCCACAAAATTTGTCACTCTTCCAGAGAAAAGGATATGTCTCTCATGTCTGTCTATTATTGCCACCGGCATTCTAATGACTTCTTAAAAACAAGAGTCATTTTTATGTCCTGTCATAAGCGATACATCATTCACTTTCAGTGCAATGGAGGGTAATAGAATAATGGAGAAACAACATAGAAAGATTAGAACATCAGCTGAGGAAAGATTACTTTTCACTCACCTGGGGCCTACTTCCATACACTGATGCCAAACACATACAACTAAAATTAAGAGCAATGAATTTCTTCCCACGAAGAAAAAACCAGAAGGAAAGAAAGAAAGAACTGATACATGGCATTGTTCCTCCTGTTCAGAGAGAAAAGAATTATAACCTAAACTGGAGGTGGCGAAGCTCCGATAATCCACAGATCAACAGACAGCCTATTTGTAGAGCCCTGATTTCCTGTGTAATTAATCTCCTAAAAACTACTTCTTTGAAAAGAAATGCCCACACCTAAAACAATACTCATAGTCATTTCAGATACACAGTTTCCTCTTGCATTCAAAAAGACGTGAGCAGATGATTCGTGGTACTCCTGTCAATTCGGATGACTTTTCAATGCCCACGTCAAAAAAAAAAAGAAAAAAAAGTCAAGCATTTTTAAACCGTCAGAGGCTGATAATCAAATGTACAATTTTAAGATAGTCTAAATTACTGACACTGTGAGTAAGCCCAGTCCTTTCCCTGAGAAGAGAAAATCCCACTCACCTACCTATCACAGTCAGATGCACAAAACTGAGAAGGCTAATCAGGTTAAAAAGCTGCCTGGGCACTGATACCTACCTAGTGCCCACTAAAGTCATGTAGCCTCAAAGAAGGGAGTGAATACATTCTTACCCAGGGAGGAACATTGAATCTATTGTGTTCTTGAGGAAAAGAAAAGAGAAAAAGATCCAGCTATTATTATTTGTTTCAAAACAATCTCCATGAATGTAATGCCCGAGAGTTTTCTTCAGAGAAAGACAGAAAACGAAGACAGTTAATAATCTAACAATGCTCATAAAATGGTATGCTGATCTAGAGCAAGGCATGTAGACTTTGACCTTTATTCCCAAAACAGAAATAAGCATTTAATTTTGAGAGAATAATAAACAGGAAATACCAATGCAGTTAGAAGTAAAATGTAAAGAAAAGAAGATGGAGCTTTTCCTAAACACTAGTAATGTGAAAAAGTAACACTGAGATCTGAGTTTGAAAAGCAGAAATAGTAGAGTGACCATATAATTTATTAACCCAACTGTCACTTTTTAAAAATAATTTTTTAATGTTTATTTATTTTTGAGACAGAGAGAGAGAGAGAGAGAGAGAGAGAGAGATCATGAGCAGGGGAGGGGCAGAGAGAGAGCGGGAGACACAGAATCTGAAGCAGGCTCCGGGCTCTGAGCTGTCAGCACAGACCTGACGCAGGGCTCGAACCCAAAAATCTTGAGATCATGACCTGAGCCGAAGTTGGACGCTTAACCGACTGAACCACCCAGGGACCCCAGGTTTTGTTTTTGTTTCTGTTTGTTTGTTTGCTTTTTGCCCACAATGATAACTTGAAAAATCTTTGTATTTGAAATAATTTCAAACCTAGAGAAAAACTGCAAAATTAGTACAGAGGATTCTTTGCCCAGACTCACCAACTTTTAATTCTCTACCTAAGTATGTGCTTTACATTCTCTCCCTCTTTTCCCAGTAGGGGCCAAGGGCAGGCCACCCCAAACTGTGTCACTTGGTACGATATATGGATTCTTCCTAAATAAGTTAACATTAGAAAGAGCTGGTACAAGGACCCTCAGACCCTCCTCTGTCCCCCTGAAAGTGGGAAACAAATCTCCTATATGACAAATTCCCTCCTTGTCCTGAGAAGTAAGAAGATATCCTTATCACCAGAGATAGGACTCGAAAGCCAAGAAAGCTACAGGAACAAACCTGGTCTTTTCTCATCTACCACCTCAGCCTAAATTCTGCTTGGAATTCTCTACTAATTAGAGCTCCCAAACACCTGTCTTCTTGATCCTGTTGATTTCCCACAAATTTATAGTCTCTCCATCTAAATGTGTAAAAACTGCCTGCATTGGTCATTTCTCTAGGTCTCACTTTCATGATGGGCCTCCATGCACATGTATTAAAACTTTGGTTTTTTTCTATTAATCTGTCTCACATACATTTCATTCATAATCTAGCTGGAGAGCCTTGAAGAGCAGAGAAAAAAAAAATACTGTTCCTTCCCAACACCCTCCAAATCTCTGGGTATGTTTGTATAAGTAACAAATAAGTTTCCTGAACCATTTCAGAAAGTTGCAATACATCATGTCTCTTTGCCTTTTATTACTTCAGCATCTGTTTCCTAAAACACAAGGATATTTTCTTATGTAAGCATTGCAAAGTAATTAAATTCAGGAAATTAAACACTGGTTCAACACTTTTACCTAACAGAGAGTAAGCATTCTAATTTGTTATTGTTCCAATAATATCTTTTATAGCATTTCCCCTTCCAGTCCAGGATCATGCAGTTTGCATTCAGAGGTCATGTCTCCTTAATCTCTTTTAATTTGGAATATTGCTTCAGTCTTTGTCTTTCAAGACATTGACATTTTTGAAAAATACAGGAGAATTAGTTTACAGAATGTGCCTAAATTTCTATTTGTCTAATGTCTTTTCATGAGATTTAGTTCTGCATCCCTGGCTAGACTACAACATAAGAGATAGGACGTCCTTCTCAAGTATTACATCTGCCAGCACAGAAAGTTTATCTGACTCACTGATTGTATTAATTTTGCTTTAATTAATTTAAAGAAATAATTAAATAAATATTTATATTAAATAATTTAAGAAGGTAACGTCCAACGTCTCCACTGGATAGCTACTGTTTTCCTAAGTAATAATCAATCCATGGGCAGACATGCTGAGAACCGGTTGCATACCTACTTCTCATTAAATCTGGGCCTCAAGATTTCGCATCCACTATTGTTTCTTGTCCTAACCAGTCTTCACTATGATGGTTGCAAAAGGTGATTTTCCAACTCCAACAGTCCCTCCACATTTATCAATGGACATTCTAACAGTAAGAAAGAACCTCTTCCCATTCATTCATTCACTCATTTATTATCACCGTATGAATATAACTATTCTTATTTTATCTAATGGGTTATAATCCATTACTCTCACTATTTATTTTGATGGTTAAATTGTCCCAGAGCTGGTCAGTGGGAGCCCCTTCAAGATGTCTCCTGTGTCCTTTTGACATGTCTCCATTATTTTTTCGAGCACTTCTTTACTTTTTTAGCACAGTAAGATGCTCTGGTTCATCTTACACCATCCTGTACTAGCCTTGAAACCAGTCATTTTTTTTTTTTTTTCAAAAGAACTCTTTTAATCACATGTAAGGGAATAGCATATAGCAACCAAGATACAGAAATTAGGTGTGCTCCACTGCTGTGGGCAACACACTGTTTGTAGGCCTTTCCTGCAGCAGACCTAGGAGATCCCCACCCCCGCCCATGATCCTGATTCCTACACCTTCAATAGAATGCCACAAGATTCTCCTTTGTCTTCCACATTTGTGTTTCTCGTGCCATAGTGAGAGTCTTGGCTTCCAACACATTTATTCAATCTCACAATATACAGAAAATCATTTCTGAATAACTATCTCCTATCACTGCAAAAAGCCTAATATAAAGAATTCAAGGTTTGTTTGAAATTGTCCTTTCTTCCCCTTCTAGACTGAAGGTATAAAGCCAAAGTGCTGGGTTCAAAAGTTCCTTGGATCAGTTGTTTTTCTTTATTTCTCTCAGTGTGGTTTTATTTGAAATGCAGATGGTTCATTCATTTGTTTTCAAATCAAATTTTAGGATCCCCTCCCACCCTTGATTTAATTTAATTTTTTGTAAGTTTATTTGTTTATTTTGAGGTGGGGGAGAGGAGGGGGTGGATCCCAAGCACTGACAGTGCGGAGCCTGATGCAGAGCTCAAACCCACGAATTGTGAGATCACGAGACCTGAGCTGAAATCAAGAATCAGACGCTTAGCCAAATGAGCCACCCAGGCACCCCTGATGTTATTTCTGAATATGTAAAACATTAACATGCTTCCAGAAATTAAAATTATATCAAAAAGGTACACTATAGAAAATGCCTTACCTTCTTTCCCACTGGAGTCCCTACACCCTTGTAGATAACCAATTTCAATGTTTTCAAGTTTAGCCTTCTTGTATTTCATTTTGAATAACAACAACAACAACAACAACAACAACAATAAGCAGTTAAATAAATCTTTTTAAAAATGTTCCCTTGTGTACTGGTAATCTATTTCTACCTAACAAATTACCTCAAGACTTGGCAGCTTAAAAGAACAAATATTTCCTGTAACTTCTGAGGGCCGGGAATCCGGGAATGGTTAGATGGATGATTCTGATTTAACGTCTCTAACAGAGCTGCGGCTAAGCTGTAGGATGGAGACTCTGCCACCAAGTACAGTGCTCTCTCGTGGCAGCTGGCAGGCCTCGGTTTCTCGCTAGCTGTTGGCCAGAGGTTTCAGGACCTCCCCGCACAAGCCTCTCTATAGGGTAGCTCACAACATGGCAGCTTGCTTCCTCAAAGCAAGGGATCCAAGAGGATGAGAAAAAAGCCCAGGACAGCAGCCACAGTCTTCCACAATCCATCTCAAAAGTGACACACATCGGCGCTGCCATTATGCTATTGTTCACACAGAGTAACTCTGACACAGTGTGGGTGGGAGGGGCAACATAAAGGTGTGAAGAAGGCCAGACAGGCAAGGTAACTGGGGACTAGATACCACTTCTCGTTTTACACAAAGGATAGCACACTATAAGTGACCTTTCATATTTTGTTCCAGTAAATGATACTCCTTAGGGAATTACATCCTCGGTTTATAAAGAATTTCGTTATTTTATAGCCATGAAATGTCTATGAAATATGTACCACAGATCGTTCAACCATTTTCCTATAGGTGGGCATTTAGGAAGGTTGCAATATTTTGCAACTATAAACAATGAATAACCTTTTGCTTATATATTTTTTATTATTGACAATTATACACTCTTAGAAAATCCAGTCTGGACCACCAATGCATTAAACTCCCTTGAGAAGATCAGTAATAAATTTTTCGAAGAGATTAAAAAGTCTTAATTTGATTTTTAAAACAATTTTACCATGCATTTCTTAAGAGCCTAATATAAATAGTAATGCATCATGTTCTGTAATTACCACCTGCATCCAAATATCCCTGTAAAGAACAACGCAAACACAGCCAGTAGTAACGTCATTAAACCAAAAGTAAAAGACGTAAAAGAAAAAAGGCAAATGTTTCAGCGAACAGATCTACTAATCTCTACGTGTCCATGAAAGAGTTCAGGAGTGCATGAGTTGTTCAGTCAGTTGAGAGTCTGACTTCGGCTCAGGTCATGATCTCACAGTTCATGAGTTCAAGCCCCGCATTGGGCTCTGTGCTGACAGCTCAGAGCCTGGAGTCTGCTTCAGATTCTGTGTTTCCCTCTCTCTCCCCCTCTCCCGCTCACAGTCTCTCTCTTTCTCTCTCTCTCTCTCTCTCCCTCTCAAAAATAAACATTAAAAAAATTAAAATTAAAAAAGTAAGAGTTCAAAGGGCTCAAAAGCTACCTAAAGAAACAGAGTTACCTGGTATTGATGAGAAAAGTCAGAGGCCAAGAAATATTTTCCTAAAACAGTAGGAAGAGGGATTGTATATTAGAGACAGAATTGTATTAATGCTTAATTTCCCAAGTATAATTGTGTTCTGGCTCTCAGGAGATACATGCTGAAGTGTTCAGCTGTGAAGCTCCACAATGTCTGTAAGTAACTCTAAAATAGTTCAGAGAAGAAAAAATATTGAGATTGAAAAAGATATAAAATAAACTGGAAAATGTTAACAATTGGTGAATCTATGGGAAGAGTATATAAAGTATTCATTTTACTATTCTTTTAAATCGGAAATATTTTTAAAATATAAATGTTGGGGAAAGAGTGGATGGGAAGATAGACATTAACAACGACACGAGTCACGCAATTCAGTAGCTCAACTACTTATCCAACAGATAATGCAATTTTGAGGCAGAATGGCAGTTGCATGTGTATTAAGAAGTTTAAGCTATAAAAATTTCACTGTATTTTAGGATATGAAATGTGTCATTTTTTGCTTATCGAAGGTCTAATGGCAAGCTATCAGCTATGAATATCATTAAGTTCTCTAGAGATATAAATAATAATAACACCTAAAACTGCCGCTAATGATCCACCCAAAGCTTTTTCAAAGACTTTTATGTAAAATCTGATTACTTCTGAACATACAACCCAATGTTCATCTTCCCCCCTTTTATAATAAGACTTATAAATGAGTCAATCATTGAAGAATGCACCATTGACATTTCAGCTGCCATTTTATAATTATACCTGCTTTCTATAGGTAGATTAATGTTAAAATTTCTTAAAAATTGCCACCTTTTTCTTGAAAAAAAAATGAACTAAACATGTTAGATTTATTTGAGCTATTTTGGAAAAGTCTTTTATAACTGAAGAAGTTAGATGAAAACCAAAAAGAGAAAAAGGGGAAAATTAAGTGCTTACAAATATAAAATTAAAAATTTTGTAGATTGGAATAAGAAATTTTGAAGCAGATTTATCTTTTGATTGTGATATCTAATTAAGTCTACAAAAAAAAAAGGCAAGGTTGTTTATTTGAATGAGAAGAACCCCAAATTGGGCTAGTTTTTAGTACATTTCCTTCCATGACAACAGGTAACAACCTAATTTTATAAAATAATTACCAATGGCTTCCTTCTCATCAGTATATTTTATGACCTCTGAGCAAACACATGAAAATATGCCCACAAAAATCATATCATGCTGGAGTAGGATTGTTCTCAGTCATGGAAGGCTTTCAATCTTTTGTATACCCTAAAATGCCCTAAATGGCTCTTGACTGTGGCAATGTCACGGCATGGCAGGTGTCAGGAAAAGTCCTGTCACCGGAAGATCCCTTTTAACACTCTTCAGAAGCACAAGAGGATCCCTGCTATGTAAAAATTTTAGGTGTTAACAGTGTTATGGAATACTTTATGAACAGTCAGCTCTATGAACAAGCTGACTGTTAAAATGAAATGTTTGAAATCAACACAATGATAGATATGAAGTTTTTAAACTTAGCAAGAATATCTACCTTAGGGTGCCTGGGTGGCTCAGTCAGTTAAGCGTCTAAATCTTGGTTTCAGCTCAGGTTATGACCTCAAGGTTCATGAGATTGAGCCCCGCATAGGGCTCTGCACTGACAGTACAGAGCCTGCTTGGGATTCTTGCTCTCACTCTCTCACTCTGCCCCTCCCTTGCTCGCACACACATATGCATACTTTCACTCTCTCTCTCAAAAAATAAACTTAAAAAAAGAATATCTAACTTATGATATAGCCTCTTGAGAATCAATAGAATCAGAAGTTGTTTTCTTTAAAAGTTAAGACCAAATTGGGGCACCTGGAAGGCTCAGTTGGTTACGCATCTGACTTCAGCTCAGGTCATGATCTCACAGCTCATGAGTTCAAGCCCTGTGTCCAGTTCTGTGCTGACAGCTCAGAGCCTGGAACCTGTTTGGATTTCTGTGTCTCCCTCTCTCTATGCCCCTCCCCTGCCAGCGCTCAGTCTCTGTCTCTCAAAAATAAATAAAACATCAAAAAAAATTTTTTTAAGTTAAGATCAAACTGTATGGAGATTTAAGAAACCTCATGAGGATGTATGCACTGTTTCATCAAGGAGAGAAATAAGACAGTAAAAGAAGGCTCTACGTTGGAAATAGTAAAGAATGTGTGCTGAAATTATGAAATATTAAAACAATCTGAGGGTGTATAGAGAGCATGAATTTTTATACAAAAGGTGTTTTTGTTTTTGTTTTTCATTAATGATGAGGACTATTTTTTAAGCACTCTAACTAAAGAGCAAGTTTGAATGAGCAGGAAATGACCCTTGCAGATTCTGGGATCAACAGATCAACACAGATTAACAAACAAATAAACATTAGATTCAATAACTTATCAAGGATCCTTTTCTGGATTTTATGGTCAATGGCAGCTTGCCTGACTGATGTTATCATTTCTTGTACATTTTATAGTTCTGGAATGCTGTTTTGATTTTACCATGTTATATATAATAAATAATATAATAAACATATATATATATGGCATATATAATAAAATAGTGGCATATATAATAAAATAGTGGCATATAATAAAACAGTTCTAGTTTATGAAGTAGCAATCAACTGAATGATCATTCATTTAACAAATATTTAGAGAATGCTGACACTGTAAACAATGAACAAAGAGAAAATCTCACTTCTCAAGAAGCCAGTACTAGAATTCAGGGATTGGGAGCTAAGGAATAAATAAGCAAAATAGTAAATAAATGAAGTCATTTCAGACAGTGATAGACAGGTGATGTAAAGGGGGACCAGCAGCTGGACTGGACATTTGCTTATTTAAGGGGTTAGGACAAACTTATTTGAGGTAGTGATTTTTGAGTTGAGACCTAAATATTGAGAGAAAGTAGTTAAGAGAAGATCTGAGGAACAGAACACTCCAGTAAGGGAATCAGCACACCAAGGAGAGGATAGAAGGCAGAAAAAGAAATCAAGTCAGAAACCAACTTGGAGTCTATGGTTAATAGAAATGCAGTTGGTATGTCTGGACTATAAGGAGCAACAGAGAAACGGTTACACAATGCAGTCAGATAAATAGGTAGGGGACAGATAAAGAGTTTGAATTTTATTATGAGTAGAATTACTTTTAAAGAAATGAATGAAACTGGGGTGCTTGGGTGGCTCAGTCGGTTAAGTGTCCGACTTTGGCTCAGGTCATGATCTCCTGGTTTGTGGATTCGAGCCCCTTTTCAGGCTCTGTGCTGACAGCTCAGAGCCTGGAGCCTGCTTTGGATTCTGTGTCTCCCTCTCTCCCTGCCCCTCCCCCATTCATGCTCTGTCTCTCTCCATCTCTCAAAAATGAATAACCATTAAAAAAAAGTTTTTTTAAAAGAATGAAATTAACCAGTTAAAATTTTAAAAAGTTAACTGGCTGCTATACAGACAATGGTCTAAAGGAACATTGACAGGAGGGTGTCAGGGGTGGTCTAAACCAGCACTCATCAAAGGAGCTAGCCAGCAAAAGATCAGGAGCTTGCATCAGAAGGCAAATCATTGCAACGTGTTTTCATCAAAGAAGTCTTGCTATTAAAAAGGGTGGGGGGGGGCACCTGGGTGGCTCAGTTGGTTGAGTGTCCAACTTTGGCTCTGGTTATGATCTCACCATTCTTGAGTTCTAATCCTACATTGGGCTCGCTGCTGTCAGCACAGAGCCTGCTTCAGATCCTCTGTCCCCACTGTCTCTCTCTGCCCCTTCCCGGCTCATGCTCTCTCTGTCTCTCAAAAATAAATATTTGAAAATTAAAAAAAAGTTGGCTAAACTAACTAGTTGATTTATATTCTGGTGCCATTCCCTTATCTCATCACAAGCCAGACACAAACAGCTCATCCGAACCAGCCTATAGATCACACTTTTCTTAGCCCTGGTCCAAATTAGAATTTTGATGGCGGTAGGAAAGACTGAGAGAAATAAATCTGGAATCAATTTTGGAAGTGAAACCAATAGAATTCGGTGATGAACTGAATACAAGGTATGAGGACAAGAGAAGAATCAAGTCTGGCCTGAAGTAGATTTTGATGCCATTTCTTAAGAATCTGAAAGAATGGGGTTCAAGCTTGATGGACTTGGCAATGGCATCAGATAGGGAGATAAGGAATTCTGTGCTGGCCATGGTAAGTTTGAGATGTCTACAATGAAGTTGGAAGTGTCAAGTAGGATATGTCAGCACTACAGTCATGAATTGGTGGGATACAGGGTTTGAGAGGCCATATAGATACTATTTATTTAAAGTGAATGGACTAGAGGAGGTCACCTACAAAGTCAGAAAGGAAACGAGAATCCTAAAACTACTTCTGGGCCATTCCAGTATTTAGATGTGGACCAAAGGAGAAAGAATCAGTGAAATGGGGGTGGGAGGGTAGAGCAAGAGGGTACGGTAACCTAGAAGCCATCGGAAGACTGTTTCAAAACGGGTAGTTGTTCGAAATTATGTTGAATGCTGCTAAGAGGCCGCACAGGGAAGTGACCACTAGATATACAAAACAGAATTTACTGATAAACTTGGGAGAAAAAAGAAAATATTTTATCAAAATGGTTAGGGGCAAAAATTAGACCAGGTGAGTTTAGTTCGGAATAAGAAGAAAGTAAAGAGCAACCATGGTTAACTTCCTGTGCTCCAGGGGGAGGCACAAAAATGGGGTCCTCGAGAGTGATGTAGGGATCAAGAGGAAAATTTTTGTTTTTATTGTATTTTTTAAAGATGGGAGCTACTAGAATCCATGTGTACACAAATGGTTATAAGCCAACAGGGAGAGCAAAACTGCAGAAGGTCCTGGAGCAGGTGAGACGGGATGAAATCCAGAGCCAAAGTAGAAGATAGAAGCAGGATGCTTCTCTCACCATAACAGAAGACAGAGTAGGCGAGTACAGATGTAGCCAGGCTGGCGGAAATGGCCACAGCAACAAGTTCCTGTTTGATGGGATCTATTTTTTCAATGAAATATGGAAAATAAATTAGCTGAGAAAAAGAAATAGAGGATAGGTGCTAAAGATACAAGGAGAGAAAGGGCTGAAACAAGAATAAAAGCCGACGTGAGATTTATGGTTATGATACTAAAGTGAAATCAAACAACTCTCTCTCCAGGTTTGTTTTTTTGTTTGTTTGTTTGGAGTTTTCCAACTCTCTCTTCTTTTCCAGCCCCATTCATTTCTCAAGTGGAGGAATAAAATAGGCAGATAGCCGGGCTTAATAAATACTACAGTATTGCCAAGGGAGTACACTGGCTAGAGGGCTGGTGAATAGTTACCAGTGTTCGTGAGCAGGGGAAGACAATGGTGGGCAATAAAATCTAAGCTGGATAATAAGATGGTAAAGACAAAGGGGGTAATATATTGAAAAAAAAAAAAAAGGTAGAGTCTATTGATTAGAGGGCCTGATGAAATTCAAGAATGCACAAAATAATAGAGTTGGAGAGAGAGAAGGACAAAAGCCTTAAGTCCCGATACAAAATGAAGATTTTGGATGTACGACAGTTATTACAAGACAAGATGAAGAGTCTGACCACAGTATGAGCAGCTAAGGTAGGATGGAAAAGTCGGTACACATAAGCAGTCAGGAAACTGAAATGGCAGGGTGTTAAGTGGTCACCCATGTGGAAGATGAAATAACATGATGATGTTAGTGAAACAGTACTTCAATTTCTCTAAATAACATGACCCGAAAAAGTAAGTGAAACAACTGTTATTTAGGGATTTCGAGGCCATAAAAGGGCTGGCATATGACTGTTTGCCTTTTTTTGTCACTCATTCCAGTAATACCTGTTAATATAATTGTTTTCTTTTATCCTTGGGAAAAGGCTGAAAATGATTAGAAACACACACACACACACACACACACACACACACACACACACGACATTTTTGAGGACAAAAATCGACAAGCATAAAATAGCGTACAATCTTCTCTCTCTGTTTTTAGAGGTTAGTTTCCAAGGAACTTTGGGACCCAACCTACTGTAAGGACATAGTATCTTAATTCCCACTAGAACCCTTTGCTTTTCAGCCAAATCTGCTTCAAAGTAGCCTAAAAAGGAACGCACCAAGATATTCTTTTTTTTTTTTCTAATGTTTTATTTATTTGTGAGAGAGACAGAGTGTGAGCAGGGGAGGGGCAGAGAGAGAGAGAGAGACACACACACACAGAATCTGAAACAGGCTCCAGGCTCTGAGCTGTCAGCACAGAGCCGACGTGGGGCTCGAACTCACAAACAGTGATTATGACCTGAACTGAAGTCGGACGCTTAACCTACTGAGCCACCCAGGTGCCCCACCAAGATATTCTAAATACAAAAAAAATGATCTAGAATCAATTTATTATCCAATTATGTAGAACAAAATGTAGATATGCCAGAATACAGTAGTGTTACAGGTAAGTTGTGTTTATGTCTTTCTGATGCCCTTGTGATTAATGGCTCATCATATAATTACAACAAACAGAAATCGATTAATTTTAAAGAAAAGATCATCATCTGCCATTCTCACTTCTATTTACAGAAGAAGAAACAGAAACAAAATTACTTACCCAAAGGCCACAAAACTTTAATAAGGGGCAGACAACCGGCATCTCTTGTTCCCAAATATAAAGCGCTTTCTAAGCATATTATTTTGGCTCCCAAATATCTGAATAATGAGCTAGCCCATTTATCCTAAATAAATTTAAAAGTTAAATACACACACACACACACACACACACACACACACACACACACACTCTGTAGTTCTATCAAATCCATTCTTTTCACATATCTTGAACTCATCCCTTTCTCTTCATTCCAGTCGAGTAATCCCTGCCCTCACCATCATCACCTCAAGCCTCAATTATTCTTTTCTCCAAAGCAGTTTCCTTACTTATCTTTCCCTATATTAACACACCTAATGCACATATGTCTAATTCATATTCTTGAACTAGAACACTCTCCAAGCAAATCCCCTGCTTAGAAACTAAAAAGAGCTCCATGGAGAACAAATCTAAGACTTTTACTGGGTCTCATCTTTCCTCCAAACTTAGACTTGAGGCCTCCTGATAGGCAACATTTCCTGTTATACCAAATAGAACACACTCTTCCCCCTTTTCTTCATCGATCCAAATTAGAGGTGTGAAGACCTGGGGATGGGGACAGGGCAGGGCAGTGTCAACAAATTTTAGACGAAAAGAATCCTCCCCTACCCTCCTAATCATACTGATGCATAGCTCTGGCTCATCTGGTCTTAATAATATACTGCTAAAGCAAATTCCTAAGCTGTGAAAAGGCTTCATTGGTGCTCCCGACCTTAACTATATATTGTTATTTATGGCTTTCTCCTGTATTTGTTCAAACACTCTCTGAATCAATTTCTACTTCCTTCCAGTACACTCTATATAAACCTACAAGTTTATTTTCTGGTAGGTAGAGTGAAGTTTTTGATCAATCTCTCTTCCATCTACATCTTTGGAAACTCAAAAGACTCATTACATATTCTTAATGTCTCACCCTAACATACTTCCCTCATAAGCATGTAAGGTTCATAAGGACAAAATTTTGGTGATTTTGTTCATCACTTATTCCCATCCTACAGAATGACAAATCACCTCTGCTTCCGATCCTGTTTGTTCTATTACTGTGGTTGTTCAGTCTAGGAAATTTTATACTTTCAGAGGTACAAAGACCACCACTAAGGAGTCATTGTTGTCTATGAGTAAAATACTGTTTTGTTTTGTTACGTTTCCACGTCTCCTTGATGATATCCAAGATGTATTATGTTTTTAACTATAAATTTACCATTTTATATTTAAGAATACTGACCTCCAATTTTCCCAGGTATCATGGATCAGTTAAAATCACAGATAATTTCTAAACATCTCAGAGTCAACACATTTTTATGACTCTCATCAAAAGTATTAGCAAAGAACAAACTTGGTGATTCAGACTTCCCTTCCCCTCCCTTTACTAAAGAACCAGTAGATAACCTAAAGTTCTCAAACTAGAGCTTGTACCAAAATCACCTGACGGGCTTATGGTCAAACACAGACTGCTGGGCCCCACCCCCCAAATTTCTCATTCAGTAATTCTAGGATGAAGCCTGAAGATATGCACTTCTAACAAGTTCCAAGTGATGTCAATGTAGTTGATCTAAGGATAACTAACTAATCTAACCTAAAGAATAAAATAAAGAACAATGCAAATGATCGGACAAGCCCCAGAAGAGCTGAGCTGGTAATATTTAAAGTCAAAGCAATAAACATGCTCATTATTAATAAAATACAATTTAGTGTTTTCCTTGTATCAAGTGTTTTCAAATAAATTTATTCCATACACAACCCCAGAGGTAGGTATCATCACCTCCACTCTCTCAATGAGAAAATGTAGGAAACTGAGGCTTAGAAAGGCAAAGTAACTTCCCCAAGTTTACAACTAGTAAGTGGCAGAATTAGGAACTAATGTAGATATTCTCGATTCCAAAATTCGTGTAACTGGGCTGTAGAGCTGCTGCTGCAGTCTTACATTGTAGCCACAAACCTGCTGCTAGTGACACCTATTCCTCTGTCTGGCATAAAAACGGTTGAAAAGAGCACGGTGCCTCTATGGTCATCAACAAGCCTCCCACTCCAAGGCTCCCCTAACCTGCTCCCTAAGCAAATGGGTACACACATCTATTTAGCCTCTGCCTAGCAGCCAGCACAAGTCCCTCACTGACATCTGCTCAAACAGCATGTTGGAGGGTATTGAACGCAGGCAGGTGGAAGGACAGTTCTGCTTGGAAAATACCAGGCATAACAGCAGGTATCTGTCCAAAGAAGGTTTTTGTTCTAGGTCAACTTATATCTTTTGCATCATACCCTGCTCCGGTTTCCCCAGCCTTATGAATGAGTAATATAAGACAGGGACACTGACACCCTGTGTAGCAAAGCTGGGGCACAGTAGGAAAAGATGGTACTCTGTAGAAATTCCGACAGGAAATTCACTAACACTAAGCTGGTTACTTTAATTATGGAACCTTGTTGATCCCAAATAATTACCAAATATTCCCTTTATTCCACCACTCAATGACACCTTGTTTTGTTCAATAATAAAAACTTCACGCCACAGGTCTAGTGACTTTTTAAAGTTTCAAAATGTAATTCCTCTGGATGAGACAAACTAGGAAAACACTGGCTGCTGGCCTCCTCCCACCTTAGGGCTGTGCCAGAGTCAATGAAATTAGTGAACAGCACAGAAAGAAGATCCCAAAAGAGGAGGCTATAAGCTTTTCTACCAGTTACCAACTGAAAAGTAGCAGGCTACTGATAACTTTTTCTTACAGTCACAATTATTTCAATTATAAAACTAAAATCATAACTGTGCTTTTTATTCAGTTAAAAAAGCAAAAGCATTCATTAAGTAATGGTATTCTTTGCAATATTATGTGAACAGTACTGAGAGTCCACTACTACCCCTCATAACACAAAGCTATTTAAATCTAGGTTTTTGATCTGTGGGTAGATTTAGAAAAATAGATATCCAACAAAAATCCCTACTGTTTATGCAGCTTCACTGTCTGCATACATCCTCAGAGTAAGGACTCTGAGTAATGACTCATTCCATATAGTAATGACTAATTAAAAAGATTTTCGACACTTCTCCTTCTATGAAAATGGAGATGTGTGCTTTTCCTTATTCTTGCTAAGTACACCTAAAAAACCTGGACCTTATATGTAAGATAAACAGATGAAGACTCCCAAAGGTGGACAGAAAAGGCAGCCTGGTCAGGGATCTCAATTCCCAAGGAACGGCATGTTGGTGAGTTTTCAAGTTCTTTTTGCTCCATACACACAGACTTAAAAGCTGAAGAAGCTGGCAATCTAGAAATGCCAATGGGTGCAGACAAGAGAAAGCCTGCTCCCTCTAGACAAAGGAGCAGTAAAGGGACAGCCTAGCAAGACAGAAAACCTTTAGACAATCACCAGCCTATTCCAGCCAAATATGACGAAAAAACAGAAACAAAAACAAAGCTCAAAACAAAAACAAAAAACAAAAGAGAAGAATTATAGTTCCACCCACACTCATGAAGCAAAGACCTAGTGATGAGCCTAGATTTACAACCTCACTGGGAGCCAGGACTTTCATATCTGCTAGGTGATAATTAGCCCCTCCTCACCACAATGTTAGTGGAGACCACGAGTGCCACACACTTGCACTACAATCCAATGGTAATGAGGCTGCCCTCTCCCACCTCTTGCCCTGTGCTATCCGTGGAAGTTCTGTGAAGAAAATCAGCAAGGATACAGAAAAACTCAACACCATCAACTAACAGGACCTAACAAACGTTTATAGAATACTCCATCCAATAAAAGCCGAAACACATTCTTACCCTGTGCCCATGGAACATACCAAAATAGGCCACATCCTGGGATATAAAACAAAAACTTTAAAAAGAAAAAAAAAAAAAAAAAAAAGAAAGAAAGAAAGAAAAAATAAGGAGTATTGCCCAACCACAATGGAATCAAACTCTAGTTTCTAAAGTAATATCAGCGAGGTAACAGAAAAGTCTCCAAATATTTAGCATCTAAACAACATACTTCTAAATAATCAATGGGTTACCGGTTATCAAAAATGAAACAGGAAAGAACATTACAGATCCTGCAAACACCAAAAGCCCAATGAGAGAAGACTATAAACGATTCTACACACAAAAATTTGACAACTTAGGTGACATTGAGCAATTCCTTGAAAGACATAAACTACTGAAATTTACACAAGGAGAAATATATAACCTGGTTAGCTCTGTATCTATTAAAGAAACTGAATCAATAATAATCTTCCAAACAAGAAAGACCTAGGCCCAAGTGGTTTCACTGGTGAATTCGACCAAAAGAAATAATCTCTTCCAGAAAATAAAAGGACTCAACATTTCCTAAAGAATACTTCCTAACTCATTCTATGAAGCCAGCATTACCCCAATACCAAAACAGATAAACATATTATAAACAGGAAAACTACAGAAAAACATCTAAGATGGAAATGTTCTGCATCTGACTATATCAATGTCAATATCCTGATTATGATACCATACTACAGTTTTTGTAAGAGGTTACCCCTAGGGGAAAATAACACACTAGGTACAGGGGGCCTCTGTATTACTTCTTAATGATTGCATGAAAATATACAATTATGTCAAAATAAAAGTGTCATAAAAACTTCAAAAAAAAAAAAATAGAGCTATTAACCCTTACAATACCAAAGCATTAATGCATTCTAATGTCACGTGCTATTTTAAGAAAGTAAATGTTAATAGCAATTACTTTATTGTAAGAAATGTTAAAAGAACCATTTAAAATAGCTGTAATTTGGGGCACCTGGATGGCTCAGTCGGTTGAGCATCTGACTCTTGGTTTTGGCTCAGGTCATGATCTCACGGTTCGTGAGTTTGAGCCCCACATCGTGCTCAGCACTGCTGGTGTGGAGCCTGCTTGTGATTCTCTTTCTCTCCCTCTCTCTCTGCCCCTCCCTTGCTCTCTCTCTCTCAAAAATAAAAAGTAAATAAATAAATAAACTTAAAAAAAATAAAAGTAGCCATAAATTGGTTGTAGTTGAAGCTGTAATCCAAAATGCAATGAAGATGCTGTGTGAAAGTTACAGTTACACACCAGTTACAGTTACAGTTCACTGGGGAAAATGACAGGTGCTCTCAAGGTATACACTAACGAGTTATTATGCTTCACAAAGATGTCATTTTTGGTACATTGAAAGATCATGCTGGTTTTAATGATGTAGGCTTGCTAGGTTTAATTACATCCAAAGGTAGATGGGAAGAGTTTGAAATACTGGAAGGCTGGGTTATCTAAACAGAAACGTAGTTTCTATTCCCTCTTACTCCTAAACATACATAATTGCCTGTAACTCATGAAAGGCTTACATTACATACATTATTTGAGGTGCCTCTTATTTATGAACAGCTCAAACATTTTGAAATTACATTGTCCCTTATACTTTCAAAATATTGTGTTTTTTTAATGTGTCCACTGAATGTTATTCAAACCTACTGGCTAGATAGCAAAGACTTAAAAATAGCATTTATAAAATTAGATTAATAACTTAAATTACCCAATTAATTCATTTTATAACAATATGATGATGAGTCTTGCAGGTAATATCAATCAGGTGAATTTTCTTTTTTGAAAGCACTAATCTTTAAGAAAGCAGAGAAACATGTTAATACCTTGGATTTAAGCCCTGAATTCATGAGTTAGTCCAATTTTTCAAATATGTTTATACCACATCCTTCTAAATGAACAAGTAGGTAAAAAAATCTGATTCTGCATAAGAGCACTGATTCTTCAGAAGCCAAACTGTTTGAGTTCAAATCCCAGTAATTTCCCTTTATATCTGTGTGAACTCATAAATGTGACCTGACCATTCTGATATCTGTAAAGATGGGTACAATTGTATCTGTTTCCCAGTGTTCAATGCCCTTAGAATAGTGCTTGGCTGACAGAAGCACTCAGGAGTTGTCTATTATCATCATCATCATCATCATCATCATCATCATTATAACTAGATTCAGTAAGGTTTTGACTTGTTTATTTAAGATGCAATATTTTAAAATTTAAATCAATATGACCTATGTCAGCTAAGGGCTTTTTAGAAAGGTACTAGCTCTATAATCCTCTCCTAAATTATTTTCATACATTTAAAGTTTCAAAAAAAGGTGTTTCAATCACTTTTAGTAACAAAATCTTACACTTTCCTACTCATGTCCAAAATTATAGACAGATCAAAGCATTAATAAAATTTTCTTAAGAATTATGTGGTTAAGGGATTAACATTTTCAACATATCTTTAAAAGGAGTGTTCACACTGATTTATTTCAGCAATAACCCATTTTAACTTTCTTACTCTTACACTAAAGGGAATTTTTTTTAAAGACCAGGAATTCATCTTAACATAACAATAATTTTCCCTAATAAAAATGAGGCAGATAAACATACAGCTATTCTTTAAAAGTAAGCTATTTCCTCTTATGGTTTCTTTTCGGGGGGGGGGGGGCGGCATATACTATTAGGCTTCTTATTAACTGATAAAAATAATTCCTAAAGTTCAAAGTAAGGGTCTAGGAAATCAGTCCTCAATCACGTAGGTTATTAAAAAGGTATTACACCTGATATGCAATATGCCACCTCGTAGTATTAGTGTGCAAAACAGCACAGTAATGGAGCCATGCCAAAACACAACAACAACAACAACAACAACAACAAAAGACCAAAACAACAGAAAACCACAAAAAAACAGTAAAAATTAGGCCCTGGTTTCACATCTAGAAGTTTGATGTGACAGCTGCAGGCACTTTGATCTTTCCAGAACTGGCATGTTCTCGATCAAAGGAGCTACCCGAGAAATCTGCTGATGAAAGGGTCAGTACACACGTCACCCGTCACACCAATTTAAAAATTATTTTAAATGTACTCTTAAAAGAGTATGTACATGACTATAAGCAATCCAAAACCATTTTTGGGAAGTACAAAATTTAATAAGACTATTACAATATGGCATGAGATATCAAGTAATTAATGGTTAACGAGTATTTGTAGGACCTGGAAGATATGCTGCCCTCAGTCACCAGTAATCAGACGCTTGAAGTATTTGTTTATTTAATCATTTCATGTATTTATGTTAAGTCCTGCGCACAACGAAGTGAGCAAGACACACAACAGTTCAGATCCTTGTAGAGCTTTCGTTGTATTCGGGCAAATAAACAAGAAAAAAAATGCCATTTCAGATATCAATAAATCCTTGAAGAAAATAAAGAAAGCTAACGGGACTGAGGACAAAAAGACATCTCTGAGGAGTAAGCACTTAAGTGGAGATTTGACTTGAACCACATGAAGTTCTGGGGCAGTGTTCCAGGTTCAGTAACTAGCATGTGTTAGTCCAGACACAGACAAGGCCTTCATCTGTCTGTTGGAGATCAGCAAGTATCCAGCTGTGGTTGAAGCAAAGAGATCAAGGCAGAACACAGTGGAAGACAGATGAGAGATAAGCAAGGCAGGGGCCCATCGTGGTAGGCTATGGCCAAAGAGTTTGGGCTTTAGTTAAGGGTAATAAGAATATATTAAGGGATTTTCTAATCATAGGGCTGATCTATGCTTTAGAAAGACCACTCCAGCTACAGTGAAAACTGAGTGAAAAATTAGTGGAGGCAGTGACTCGTTACAAGGTCACTGCCGTCACAAACAAAAGAAAGACGGTCAAGGCGTGTACTAAGGCTGAAGCGGTGAAGCTGGTAGGACATGGCTGGGTTGGAGATTTGAAAGTACTGTAGACCTGAGTTACTGACAGTGTGGATGCAAAGTATGAGAAAAAGAAAGGAATCTTAAATTTTGGCTTGAGCAAACCTATCTGGGTAGGGTCCAGTTCCCTAAAGTCCTCACCAATCATCCTGAAGAAGATTTTGGTTTCTTCTAAAAAGCAGTAGGGAGCAATGGAGTAGAAAAAAAAAGAAGTAGGACTCCAGATATATTTTGTTGAGGAACACGCCACACTCAGCAAGCACATGCCAGACCCCTCAACGTTGCCTCTAGCCTGGGCCAAGGCTGAGTCCTTCTGGAAAGACTGGGAGCCAGCCCATCAATCACCAATTGGGATTTCCTCAGAAGTGAAATGAATCCAAGTTAAAGTTTATGCTTGAGACACCTTGGTGCAAACACACCCTTCTTCTCTACTTCCTTACCCCTGCTAGAAAACCGCTGGGACCAATTAACTGGGCATCCTTGTGGCCATTTAAACTCATCTTTGGTTCTGCCAATGATAAACAATCCTTTGGTTGGGTATCCTTTCCCAAACTCTCAGCTTCAATCTGCTGTTACAGCTTCTCCTGACTCAACTTCCCACTGTGCCCTACAAAACCTCCTTTATAGGATTAGCAAACACCCCTACATCCTTGCACTCTGTAAGGAACATTTCCTGTGTCAACCAACTTTAATTTAAATGTGGCTCTCCCCATATAACACCACATGCAGTGCAGACCCTTAAGAGGGAAGCTCCTCGTTCTCCAAATCCCCACATACTTCAGTCAGGAATGGAGAGAGAGAACATGTTTGTGGATGCTAAGGCTGAACATGATAAAGAAGCACATTTCCAATGGAATTGATAAAATGACTCTACATTTACAAGTAAGAATAAAGAATGAAAACAACCTACCTAAACGGGGGATTTAGCTCAAAAATTAAATATATCCATAGAAGGATATTATAAAGTCATTATAAATTCATGTTGCAGAAGAAAACTTAATGCATTCTGGGAGTATCCATGTAATTCCATTTTTTAAAAAAGTACTATTAAGCAGCATGCAATGTATAAGATTGATTTGATTAAAGAGAAAGAAGAGTGTGGGATATGTGTGCTCAGAAAAAGGTTACAAATAAAATAGACCAAAATGGTCTCTCTAGGTAGTAGAATTAAGAATGATTTTTTCTTTCTTGTACTTTTTCTACTTTCCTTAATTTCCACAAGGAATGTATTTCTTTTAATGGGGGGGGGGGGGAGGGAGGGGAAGAAAAGGCCAAAGTAAAGGCACACCCACACTCCTCTTGAATAAAATTTACATAGGCCGTTTTAGGCTTTTTATATGCTTATTTCCTGAAAATAAAAACAAACAACCACCTCCAAGATCTTAGGTTAACTGCCCAGAACTTCAGAGTGGCTAACAAAAACCAACACCACCACCACCAACAAAAAAACCCCTCAAGATTTCTTCTTTGGGTATCATTCACTTAGCGCTATAGGAGTTTGATGAGTCTCTCCAATTAATTATTCTAAAGGTATGCTGTTGTTTTCTATGGCTTCATAAAAATCCATGCATTCTTTATGCAGACGAGGATATTAGTCATTTCTTCAATGTAGAATATTTAAAATATTCTATAAAAAGAGATATTCACTTTGCTAACTTCCTTTAAGGAATATACATAGACATCTGTATACAGTTTTGCCTAATGCATAAGTAGTAACATAAAAGATGTTAGAAAACCGTCTTCAGCAACTAAATTCCCAAAGAGGAAAAATACCAAGAACAGGAAGTTTACTCTTAAGCTAAGTACCAGTACTAAAGCCCCACCTGGCATAAAAACAAAGAATGACACATCACCCAAAATAATCCCTAATAACTCTAAATTAAGGCATTCCTTTCAAAAGATTCTTTTTATCAGTGCTTTCTTGTTTTAACTTAGCTTTGGAAATACTATTGCCTCTATAATTCCATTCAAAAGGACTGCTTGGAAGGAAACCTGTATGGGTAGAAAAACATTTTGGAATCCATTTCCCTAAAGTGTTAATTCACTAAGATTATATAACATGAACGTGTAAATATCACTAGCTTATATTTTCCACAAAATTAACTACCACCACTAGAATGTTTACCTTTTAAACCTAAAAAGTGGTACATCATTTCCAGAAGGGTAACTATTCATGAAAAGAACAATTAATGAATTCAGTATTAGGACCAAGGAGAATTAGTATCTCCCTATCTAAGCAAAGTACAGCCCAAGAGGGTTTTCAAATCAAGTTTAAGGATACGGCATCTGTCTTCCAGGAATCTAGTCTCCATGAGTTATTATGCCAAAGCTCTTCTGCAAACGAACAGCAGCCAATATCATCCCCCCAGAAATTCATTTCAAGTTAGGACATAGCTTCATGCTATTAATAATTTGTATTTCAACTTTGTCTTTGGAAAAGTTGGAAGTGGATTTAAAAACACGGTTGCATTAAATGAATCTCACAGATGGACAAGAAAGGCGTTGAGGATTGAAGAGAAGGAAAGGTCAGAAGGAGGACACTCAGCCACAGAGACAGTCTTGGTCCGCGTTTGGAACACACCTCGATGCCCACGGATGCTGTTTCTCTTCCGGTCACAGCCCACTCCAAGGCTGCTACTACTACGGCCCTAGTGCTTTGTGAAAAGAGGGGATGGAAGGAGGCCTGAGGCTGTATCTTTTCATTGCATTAGTTAAAATTATATAATTATACTTAAAGTTCCTCTTATCTACACTAGTTTAAAATAGCTTTATTTCTCTAGTATATGTTATCTTGATTCGGCAACCAAATGACTTCACCAATTCGAATCACTTAATTAATGGTGAAAAGTCTTATCACTCGGATTGAGCAGAGATTTATCTCAATTTTAGCAATAGTGAGAAGTTGTGTATGTGGAGTAATTGAGCAAAATTCAACACATTTTCAAAGCTTCTACGTATAAACATTTTCCATGCACCTCAGGCTCTGTTAAAAATGCGCAGCATGTACTCTAAACTTAAAAGTGAACATAAGATTTATTTTCTTCAAACACGGGCAAATTTAAAAGGAAGGTAAAAGTCATTTACTTTCACACAACCTAAAACAATACTGTTAGCACTGCAGTGACAAAGAGGCTCCAAATTACAAAGGTCAGTTAAGTAAAACAAGGCAAAGGCAGCAGAACTCAGATGCTAAGAATAAAAACAAAAATAGATCCAATGCAGTATTCTGAGAACGAAGATCAATGAGAACAGTTGCTCCGTATCCTCTCACTTATAGCATTATTTTCTATATTGTTATGAGACAGCCTTTCTATGCCAGCATCTCCTCTTTGCTGGCTCTTGACATTTGCCTTAATAAAACCAATATGTAAGCCCCAAATGTTCATTATCTGAAAGAAAAAGGCAATACATTGCCTCATCTACAAAGTACTTAGCTATCATGGGCAAAGTGAGAAGACAGGATAAAAATATAAACAGAACGGCAAGGAAGGAGCAGCATCATATTTTATTTAACTATTGATCTGAGTAATAAGGCAGCAGGTTGTCTTTCCAATCAAAACTACTTTTATAAGTAATACAAATGCCCTTGCTTGCTCAGTGGTGAAGGTCTTCAAAAGAAATCGACGGAGAAGAGGAGGTTCAGGGAAATTATGCTCGAATCCATAAAAAAGGACTAACACATGAGTGAATACTTTATGCTATCATTTAATGCTGTAATTCTCAGAAATTCCAAGCAGAATAAACAATCCTACTGCTTATGCTTATGACAGCATAGAAATTAATGAGACAGTTAATATAGCAAATCAATAATAAAGTAGAGATAATGGCACGCATATTTGTTGAGCTTAACCAGCAGGAAAATAAAATTCAGCGCAGAAAGGTTTTATGTAAAGTCAAGCTAGGGGTCCCGTAGATAAAACAACGTGGTAGCTCTGTTTCCTTACCTGTGAGGACAGCTTTCGCTGAAGAGTCGGCCAGGTCCAGGGCTGATTTCCCATCAGTGTTCCGAATGTTTGGATCTGCTCCGTGCTGCAGCAGCACTGTGCAGGGAAAGCAGAAACAGTATCTTACCTCAGGGATACAGAGATTATTTACTGGTAAGTGTCGCCTCGGCATGGTGTAGGCATAAACATACATTGCACGGTTTTTTCTCTTTCAAGAAAAAAAAAGAAGAAAGAAAGACACAGAAAGGTGGGAAAAAAGCACTGCAGCAGAGGATCCTCTCTAGAGTAAAGCAAAGTTGGCAACTTGTGGTACAGTATTATCACATGACTTAGCATCATAAACATGAAACTAGAAAAATCTTGCGAGAAGCCAGTTTTGGTTTGCCTCCTTCAGGCAGCGGAATGGGAAGCTGTGTGCTCACTGCCTCACACTGGGAAATACGCTAACCGGGAACCTCCCTATCTTTACTACCACTGTGGCTGCTTGTTGCTGCTGCTTTACTGCTGAATTTCCTAACGCTTCCTCTCCTCAGAAGAGTTGTAATACCGTGCAAGCCTTTTAGTGGCTCGCTGCTTGCACAGGAAACTCACCAGAACATGCTGGCTTGCTTCCAGGAAGTTTAACGGACATAGGAATGCATGCAACCCTGCTCCCCTGCAGTCAGGCTGCAAAAAAGAACTGCCCTCTGCAATAATTCTTTCCATAAAAAATGTTTAGAAGCAGAATATCACTATGATACATGCCGAGGAATGAATGCTGCACATGCTGTATTAGGTAGAAAGTGGCTACGGAGAATTCTTAGACATGGAGGCTCCCAAAGGAGAGAAGTACTGTTTGAGTCAAATCCAGATGTAATGATTTATTAATCCAAAACACTTCCCAGCCATACCTGGTATGTGAGCACATGGGCGTGGAGGGATGGCGGGTGTTGCTGTAATACCACCCAACGGACGGTTAGGCTACTAAATACAATAACAACTAGTCCAAACAAGCAGGGTTCAATTACAAGTTCTTCTAACAGTTCAAATAGTTAAGATTTTGTGTCCTGCTGAGAACAGTAGCTGTTACCATTTACCACTATACTACAACATAAATTTAAAACAAAGCAGAAATGTCATATTTAAATATGTGGTTAAAGAGATGTTATATAATGTCTAAAAACGTCGGAGCCACTGCTGTTGGTGAGTCCCGAATTTTCATTCATTGGCACTTCCAAGTTAAAGTCCATACATTCCTTGGGAATATATGGAAGGCAATCCTCCTGTATTACTAAGTAATAGGTCTTGCTGTTTATAAAGCTCTTCCCCCTCCTTTATTTAATCCATAAGCCATCTAGTCAATGGCTTCGCTATAAAGTACAAAGGAATAGCCTTATCTGGAATTAGGACGCAGCTGCCGGAACAGTGTTCATCAGCACCTCTTGCATTAAATCTTGGCCACTCTCAGATGTGGGATAGTAAAAACTAGCCAGGGCTGAAAAGATGGGAGCGAGATTTTGCCAGGACTTTC
This sequence comes from Herpailurus yagouaroundi, assembly GCF_014898765.1. NCBI lineage: Eukaryota > Metazoa > Chordata > Mammalia > Carnivora > Felidae > Herpailurus > Herpailurus yagouaroundi. The sequence goes on along the minus strand of NW_024412412.1, from coordinate 26,808,500 downwards.
CATATTATTTCATCTCTGAATGAAAGCAAGCATAATTATTTTCCAGATGTTTACACACTGACTCAAGAGTAAACAGAATAAAAGAGCAAGTACCACAATCTCAAACCGTGGTTACTCTTTCATCACGATGAATAAGCTTTCATGGCAACAGTTTTGTTTTTGTTTTTGTTTTTTTTAATTCCAAGAAGAAATCCCAACATGAAGGTTTGGCTTATAAAGGGTCTTTATCATGAAGCAGACTCATGTATCAAATGTAAAGCTGACAGCTATGGCTCTATCTTTATTTAGTAGCTGAGTGATCACATGCAAAGGGTAGGAAAACAAAGAAGTAACAGCCCCATGAAAAGCAGAGTTTTTTTACCGCATACTTTGAGAACTTCAGACCTGCTTTAAATAAGTAAAGCAGTATGTTCATTTAACAAGGCTTGACAATTATATGATGGGAGCTTTTATTTTGCAGTTTATGAGGTAGAGGAAAAACCTGAAAGCCTTATTGTTTCTCCAAAAGTCACCTAAAATCTCGATCTTTTTTGTTGTAACTAGTACTTTACCTATTATATTTCTGCTATTTTACAATAGAAATCTGCCATTAAGTTTGGCTGCAGTTTTGCTTTATTTTAGGTGACTTTTAAAGAAGCAATCTTGTTACTAAAAATATCTGTTTTCTAAAGATTCTGAGTCCTATGTATTTCTTTCATTAGACCTGAACGCACAGAAACAGTACAAACTAAAGTAGCAACAGGGAAGAAGTTGAATTTTCTGAAGCAGATGGTGACAACAAAATCTACATTAGAAAATATTCAATCATTTTTAATTAACTGGAGAGCAGTTAACTAAAAACCAAAACTCAGTAGAATTAAGAGTTTTGGGGGGCGTATGGGTGGCTCAGTCGGTTAAGTGCCTGACTTTCGCTCAGGTCACGATCTCCTGGTTTGTGGATTCGAGCCCATTATCAGGCTCTGTGCGGACAGCTCACAGCCTGGAGCCTGCTTTGGATTCTGTGCCTCCGTCTCTCTCTGCTCCTCCCCTGCTTGTGCTCTCTCTCTCTCAAAAAATAAATAAACATAAAAATTAAAAAAAAAGAGAGATTTAGGGGCAATAAAGGCATCTATAACTAGAAGTAAGCTAACAATTCTCTAACTTGTGTAAAAGGGCAGTGCTGGGAAGTTTACAGAACCATGGCAGGCAAAGCACTAAGCACGGAGCCTGTGCTACACAGCAGCTAATGACAATATTTAAAGACGTTTGTAAATGGAGACCTTGTTTGTGCTCTCAACTCTACCACTAACTACTAATTCAATGCTCTGTCCTAGAGCCAGCTCTTTAAATCTTTATTTTTTCTGCAAAGGGTCTGATGGTAAATATATCAGGCTCTGTAGACCATATGGTCTCTGTCTCAACTACTCATCCCTGCCTCAACCTCATCCTTACAGGGGAAAAGTAGCTCCAGACAATACTTAAAAGAATGTGTGTGGCTGTGCTTCAATAAAATCTTAGTTAAGGACGGTGAAATATTAATTTTATATAGTTTTCATGTGTCACAAAATACTAGTACTGTGATTTTTTTAAAAATCACTGAAAAAGGTAAAAGCAATTCTTAGCTTACATACAAAACGCAAGGGGTGAGCTGTATTTGGCCCGTATATGACAGTCTGCCAACGCCTACCTTGACGGTGATATACCAAATATGGTCTATGGACTATTCTAGTCCCAGAACTCTTTGTAATCCATCTACATTGAAATAAGCACAGAAATTAAGAGGAAGCATCTAGAATTGTGTATGTTATTTTAAAATTATTTACTGGTATTTCATTTTTATTGTACTTTACAAAATTATTGGCCTGCCATACCCTGGGGAGGAAGAAAAACCTAGTCCTCTACCTCATATGGTTTGAGAATCAAAAAAATTCTCTGGGCCAGACTTCCCAAGTCTATAAAGTGGAGGAGCTGGACTAGGCAGATGACGTCTAGATGTCTAAGGTAGAAACTCAATTAAAAAGAAAAAAAAAGTTATTTCGAGTAGAACCTTTTCCTTCCCACCCTCTCAATCAAAATTAAAAAAAAAAAAAAAAGTTTTTCATTCACCCTAACACTTTAGCTAACAAAAACAAAACTCAAAGTAGAACCCATAATCAATGGAAGTTGTGGGGTACATACTAAAGCGTCCCAACCGACTCCCAAGCAATTCCTCCGATTGAAATTCTGTTTCACACTATTCTCTATGGGGAGTTGTTTCTCTGTTTTCCAACGCCAGACGAACAGCACATACATCAGGCAAAGGTAAAACAATGGCTTTCAAGAATGACAGTCTACACTTGAACTGGTGACATGTGGAATTCTCAATTCTGCTTCAAATTTTGCACTCAAACTTCTGAGCTACCGAATAGTTACAAAATGTGACTTGCAATGCATACTACAATTAGAAATTCCTCTCTCTCTACCCCTCCTCTGCACTTGCACACATTTGCTCACATGCTCTCTCTCTCTCTCTCTCTCTCAAAATAAATAAGTAGTGGGGCACGTGGGCGGCTCAGTCTGTTAAGTGTTGGACTTTGGCTCAGGTCATGATCTCAGGGTTTGTGAGTTCAAGCCCCACATTGGGCTCTGTGTTGACAGCTTGGAGCCTGCTTAGGATTCTGTGTCTCCCTGTCTGACCCTCCCCCACTTGCGCCCGGGCTCTCTCTCTCTCTCTCTCTCTCTCTCTCTCTCTCTCAAAGTTCAACATCAAAATAAATAAACTTAAAAAAAAAGAAATTCATCTTGTAACATCAACATACACTGACAACACACTCATATAAAACAGTCTCCTTCAAAAGTAGCACAACGTCTGAAGCAAAGTTCCCAAAATATACAAACAATATAGAAAGTGAGGTTTGAAAGAAAAACAAGGAAACTAAAATCTGAGTAACGATTCAGTACATAAATTCAAGACTACTGTGGCCATTCAAAAATCTCCTTGTACTATCCTTAACCAATTAGGTCATCATCAAATCTCGAATCCCAAATGACTTGTCTATATCCAATTGTTCGACTGATGCATTTCAAATCCATTTATGTCCTTCTGAGTTTAGGAGGATGGAGAAAATATAGCAGCTGGCATAACAACAGAAAGTTAAAACCAAGGTAGGATTACAATATTCAAACTGTCATTCTCAAAAGAGCTTATGCCAAGAAGGACATGTGATTTTCCTATTTCTGGTGCAAGCATTCAGCTATAGTGAGCCAGATTCAAAAGCACGCCTTTACCTTGTGACCAATACAGTAGAAATTGAAACTGTTTCATTTCTCAAAACTATTGAATTTAAGCATGCCTATCATTTTAATTCTTCCGAATAAAAAGAAAGTATTTTTACATGTATGCAAAGCCTCATCCTATCAAATTCCTAGAAAAATACCAAGTGCTAGTATGGTAGATTGTATTTAATTATAGGTATTAGTAACTTATTTAAGAAGATAAAAGAAATAAAACAATACAAATATCCAAGCTAAAAACATAGCAAGACTTTTAGGTAAGTTGTCAAAAAGTGTTTTGGGGCGCCTGGGTGGCGCAGTCGGTTAGGCGTCCGACTTCAGCCAGGTCACGATCTCGCGGTCCGTGGGTTCGAGCCCCGCGTCGGGCTCTGGGCTGATGGCTCAGAGCCTGGAGCCTGTTTCCGATTCTGTGTCTCCCTCTCTCTCTGCCCCTCCCCCGTTCATGCTCTGTCTCTCTCTGTCCCAAAAATAAATAAAGGTTGAAAAAAAAATTTAAAAAAAAAAGTGTTTAATATAGTTTTCACTATAAAATGTAGAAATCCTCTATTAAAATATTATAAATTCTTTGTTATGTGAATTTTAGAGCTACATTAAAGGTATAAAACTGTTCCTCACAATGAACACTCAATTTTATTTATTTGTTTATTTAATTTTGAGAGAGAGAGAGAGAGAGAGAGAGAGAGAGAGAACAAGTTGGACAGGAGCAGAGAGAAGAGGAGGGAGAGAATCCCAAGCTGAGTGTGGAGCCTGATGTGGGGCTCAACGTCATGAACCACAAGATCATGACCTGAGCTGAAATCAAGATCATGACCTAACCAACTGAGCCACCCAGGCCCCTGAATACTCAATTTTAAAAGCAGTTATGTTTATGTTAAAATGTATTTCACAGTCATCTTATCTTTATGAGTATAGAGATAGTCATCTGACTGAGCTTCCAAAATTCAATCACAGAAAGGAATACATTTATTAGATTTTTTTAGCAAATAAAACCTAATCTTAGAGCAAATATCAAGTGGCCAAATTTTAACTAGCTACAATCTTCAATATATAGGACTCTCACCAACACACATGGCTTTTAAAAGACAGATTACTTTTTCTTTTTTTTTTAATGTGTATTTATTTATTTTGAGAGAGACAGAGCATGTGCAGGGGAGGTGGGGCAGAGAGAGAGGATGAGAGAGAATCCCAAGCAGGCTTTGTCAAGACCCTGAGATCATGACCTGAGCCGAAATCAAGAGTCGGACACTCAACCGACAGAGCCACCCAAGCACCCCAACAAATTATTTTTTCTAAGTGATATACATGGCATATCCTGAGGTTAATACCTATTCAGATTGGCTTTTTCCACCGGAACATGTACAATATTATAATTGTATTATAAGATGTAATGGCATGGTATTATAAATCCTGTATATATTTATATATTGTACACATTTTTTGAAAAGCCATTTATCTTTTCATTCAGGATACACTTTACTTACTATGGCATAAAGGTAAACTACCGTATTTTATTTTAAAAAATCATCAAGAGTTGATTTATCACTAACAGTAGACATGAAAATTCAAGTAACCAGTGTTATCCTACATAGTAGTATGGCTTACTGAATCTGAAATAGAATTTAGTATATGTGCTGCCGAAGTGAGCACTGAGTTAGAATTTGAATGACAATTTTCTCTTTTCAATACTGGCTGACCATTTATTTGGACCAATCCTTAGGCTGTGAATAATGAACAGAACTAGATTTAAAACAAAAACATAACTTCATCTAAGAGCTAATGACAAAGAATTACTAGCCCAAAACTAAGGCACATATGGGAATCCAGAGGACAAACATATATGGAAACTGCCTTTGTTCCGAAAGCACTTACTAATCCAGAAAAATATAAGTTGCCCTTTCAATGTCTCATAGGACACAGGGAACAGCAATCATTTCTGCCCCCCACCCCCGACAAAGTAAGGATTCTAACAAAGACTGTCCCCATACAAAAAGGGCTATATCCTCAGGATGAGGATAAAGTGACCTGAACTCACCCTAGCACAGAATCATCCCTCTGGTTGGAAACTTTGGGTGTCCAAACTATGTGAAGCCTTGAGTTTAATTTGAAGGTGGTCCCAGACTGGCAGTAATGTCAGGACATCTGGCAAACATATATGCCCATCCTCTCAGGGGATGGTACTTTCATCAAAGGGCAAAAAGTTAGTCCTTACAGATAAATTTAGAGTAAAAGGCCCACCACATAGCCAAGATAACCAAGTACAGAGGTAATCCAAAATGCAGAAGCAAAATGAATATCAATAAACAACACACACAAAAAAAACCCACAAAAACTTTAGATATCAGAAAGAACTACCAGATACGTTATAAAAAGAACTATGCTATTTAATAAACAAGCAAAGACTGAAAACCAAAAAGAACTATGTTCATTGTGTTTAATGTAATAAAAGACAACCTGAAATATCTAAGTTAGATGAAACTATAAAAAGTGATAGAGCAAAGTTGAAAAGAACCAAAAAGAATCTTTGAAGGCAGTGATCAACGGTGGTGCTAAACTGTGACCTTTGAAAGAAAGGAAACTCAAAAGATGGGTACCATGATCACTCGACTCTGTCCGTGACAATTTGGCAACCACCTGCCTACAACTAGAATCAGAGCAGAACAAGGTGGTCACGCTGAGCTGAGAAGACAGAGATCTGAATTCGGAGAACATGAACTGGTTGGAATCTGCAGGATGGAAAACTGGAGAGGAGGGACGAGGCAGCGAGCAGGGCCCAAATGTCTGTGTAGGGGTCCCTTGTGATAACAAGGCTGTGGGCTGGCCTCGTATCGTTTGTATAAGGTAAGACCACCCGAGGCTTGACAGGTAGTAGCTACTGTTGGGTTGAGCACATCACACAGTCAGTGGAGGTCAAAAAGTGCAAGGGGTAGGGGCGCCTGGGTGGCGCAGTCGGTTAAGCGTCCGACTTCAGCCAGGTCACGATCTCGCGGTCCATGAGTTCGAGCCCCGCGTCGGGCTCTGGGCTGATGGCTCGGAGCCTGGAGCCTGTTTCCGATTCTGTGTCTCCCTCTCTCTCTGCCCCTCCCCCGTTCATGCTCTGTCTCTCTCTGTCCCAAAAATAAATAAACGTTTAAAAAAAAAAAAAAAGTGCAAGGGGTGGGCAGTAGTGCTGAGAGAAACTGAAATTCTGGCCTTAAGAAAGTATGGAGATACTAAAAACACCTCCTCAACACAGTGCAGAGCTGAGAAAACAAAAGGCCATCTGAGTTATGAATACGCACCACACCCTAGAGCAGAGACTTGGGGTCTACAAAGTCACTAACTTCCCTGTTTGATTATTATTAACATCTGCACTGATGGTACAAAAGCAACGAATAAAATTGCTGGTAACTTAGCACAAACCAAGGCAGTGGCCCCAAACTATACTAGGGATCCCTGCATTCTTCACTGCCTTGAAAGAAAAAATAAATAAATAAAGTGGTTTCATCTTAGAATGTCCTTAACGACAGTAAAAATTATTAATTGTATTAAATCTTTACCCACAGATACACATCTTAATGTTCTCTGTGAAGAACTGGAACATGCATAAAGACTTCTACTATCTCAGTTAAAGGACTCATGCGATTACTGTCGTCGCAAGCTGAACTAGCCACTTTTTGTCATGATGCACCATTTTTAATGAAAAGAAGAACAAATACTATGGTCATTCAGACTTGGTATCTGGCAGGCATTGTTAAAATGCCAATGATGGAAAATTTAAGTTTTCATGCAAAAATTAGAATTTTGCAAATTTTTTTTCTCTGCCTACATAAATTTGAACATAGACTTTTCTGCTGACATTGGTATAACAAAAGTAGTTTTTTGGTATAGATTTAAAATGTGTCAACATCTTGGAATTTCCAACTCAGTGAGTTAATATTTTCAAAATGACCAATGGAAACCTACAAAATCGTATTTGAGTACAGAACCTTTCAAAGTGAAACACAGATCAATAGACTGTGATGTTACAGAGTATAGAAAGTTTTCTGTTATGGTTTGTTTCCATATGGCAATTGCCTATTTAGAGGCTACCACTTGTCAAGTTTGGATTGGGATATCAAAGAAGAATACTCACAATTATTCAAAAATGTTATTATATACATTTCCCTCTTCCAACTATAAATCTGAATTTTCTTCATCAGAACATATTGCACACAAAAGCAGACATGAGGATCCCGTTGTCTTTGATTAAGCCAGATAATAAAGACTGTATGCATTAATGCCAATATTTTTACTAATTTTTGGTTTTGGAAAACATAGTTACTTTTCATAACAACATTATTTCTCTCAATATATAGTGAATTTAGTATTTGCTAAATAAATGAGTACCTTTATGAAGATTGTAGTTTTGATTTCTAATGTTATATATGACCCAAATAAACAAAAGCTCTTCAGAATAGAAAAAAATGCCAAAATACTTGGAAATTGCTCTAGAATAAGCCCTAGACTCGACACACCCTAATAAATTCTAAAACCAACCCTCAACAAGATCTGCAGGAGACAGTATGAACATTGAGTCCCACTATGATAAAGATTTTAGGAAGCACCTTGGGCTTTCCACAGAAATGCACTTATTTAATAAAGCATAAATCCAAACATCCAGAAGTTCAGGGTGATTTGCCAGCAACCAAAGTCTCTGCTAAAACAAGCATAAAAATTTTTCAGAGGAAGATAAATAAAAATAATATTGTAGTTCCTATAGTATCTACTATTGAATAAAAAATTATTAAACATATAAAGAAAAAGGAAAATGTGATCCACAGTCAAGAACAAAAAAAGCAGTCAAAAGAAATCATGTCCAAGATGGCCCAGATGTTGGACTTAGCAGACAAAGACTTTAAAGCAATTATTATAAATGAGCTTAAAGAATTAAAGGAAAATATGATCTGAAAAAGTAGAGAGAGATACTCAGAACCACATTGGAAAGTTGAAGAAATCATGCTACCCAATTTCAAGATTTATTAGAAAGATATAGTAATTAAGACAGTGAATTATTGGGATAAAAACCGATATTCAGATTAACAGAAAAGAAAACAGACCAACACAAGTATAGCTAATTGATTTTTCTATAAAGAAGGCAAGGATGGGCGCCTGGGTGGCTCAGTCAGTTAAGCCTCTGACTCCTGATCTCAGCTCAGGTCATGATCTCCTGGTTTGTGAGATGGAGCCCCCATTGGGCTTTGGGCTGACAACACAATTCTGTTTGGGATTCTCTCTCTCTCTCTCTCTCTCTCTCTCTCTCGCTCTGCCCCACCCCCACTCGCACACTCAGGGGCACTCGCGCTCTCTCTCTCAAAATAAATAAATAAACTTAAAAAAAAAATACAGGCAGCAAGGTAACACGATGATGGAAAAAAATATTTTGAATAAAATACGTTGGAACAACAGTTACCTACACAGACAAGAAAAAGAAAACGCACAAAGTCTGACTCTTACCTCACACTTAGAAACAAATTAACTCCAAATGAGACATAAATTCAAAAATAAAAGTTAAAACAATAAAACCTGTAGAACAAGACATGGAAGAAAATCTTCATGGCCTTGAGAGAGAAAAGATTTCTTAAGATAAAAACGGCCTACCCATAAAAAAAAAAGTTGATAAATTGTACTTCATCACAATTAAGACTTTCCGCTTTTCCAAAGACAGTTATGAGCATGAAAAGGAAAGTCACAGACTAGAACAAAATATTTGCAACAAGTACATGTGAGAAAGAACCCAGATCCAGATTATATAATGCTGAGACTGTCTAAAAGAAACAGTCAAGAAATAATTTTCTATTGTGTCAAAGTCCAAGTTTTTAATCATACCTTTTTTAGTCTTTGCCTTTCATACCAAAGTCACCAAAAATTCAGAATCCTGTCAACATCTGGGACTAGCATACTTGTGATACATTACTTAATTTCACCTCAATGAACTACCTGCCTTTTTGTGCCTAATCAGATACCCACTTATTACTTTTTTCCACGTACGTCACTGGAAACAAAATAAGGCTGCACTTCTTTTTTGGAAAAAAGTTCAAAGAAATCAAATTCTCTGCAAGTCGTCTTCACTCACTACTGACAAAACGTCACAGTTAACCAGTTAAGAACATAGGTGGGTTAAGAGACCATCCTCTTGAACGGGACTGCATGGGTTAGAATCCCAATTCCCTTCCTCCTAGTTCTGGGGCCCTAGGAAGTGATTGCACCTCTCTGCTCTTCCATCTTCTCATCTGCAGATAAGAAAATAGCAGTAGCCACCGCATGGAGTTATTAGGAGGACAAAAAGAATAAATATTTGGGGCGCCTGGGTGGCGCAGTCGGTTAAGCGTCCGACTTCAGCCAGGTCACGATCTCGCGGTCCGTGAGTTCGAGCCCCGCGTTGGGCTCTGGGCTGATGGCTCGGAGCCTGGAGCCTGTTTCCGATTCTGTGTCTCCCTCTCTCTCTGTCCCTCCCCTGTTCATGCTCTGTCTCTCTCTGTCCCAAAAATAAATAAAAAACGTTGAAAAAAAAATTAAAAAAAAAAAAGAATAAATATTTGAGGAGTTCTTAGAAGAGTGCCTAGCATATAGCAAGCAGGAGCATAAATAAGGCAAAGGGCACAAACTTCTGGTTACAAAAGAAGTAAGACGCCAGGGTGTAAAGTACAGCATGGGGTGCACACTAAATACTACACAGTATTAACAGTAATAACTTTGGTGACAGATGGTACCTAGACTGACCGTGGGGATCACTATCATGTACACCTGAAACTGTTCTATGTTTTTTTAAGGCATTAAAAAATATTTACTCACTCAAACAATTAAGCCAAGTAAATAAAAATTTACTGAATTCACATCGGAGTTTTTCACAATCAAATTTTGGCATGAAATTTTATGATAAAAAAATCCTCCAATTAGAATCTGCTCCCATTATCAAGTTCACCTACAAATATAGAAAGTCAAGAATTTTTTAAAAGGCCCATTGTATCCAGAGTAACTTAGAAACAGATGATTCTATATGCATATATAGTAGATTTTTAGATCCAGGTCAATTATATCCTTTTTATAATAGAGGTAAGCCAGGCCACAATACATCTGTGAAATCAGCATTATCTGCTTACGCAAACCACAATTTAAGACAAAGCAGGCCCTAAAATAAATCTAAGAATGAGTCTAACAAAGGATACTCTTTCTACCTGGAAACCCCAGAGAGTCAAGTCTAAAAGAAAGTACCGCCCAGGAGTCAGACAAACCTGAGTTTTAAAATACTGTTCTGTATTTTGCAATTGTCTGACCTTACACAAGTTACTTCACCTCTGTCAATCTCAATTTCCTCTTTCATAAAACACTACCTACCTCAGAGAATTGCTGTTATAATTAAGTGAGACACTATATATAAACCTAGCTTGGTTCTTGGCATATGATAGGGATGCAATAAACACCTTGTCCCTTCAATCAGGATCTTTTCACCTGCCTTTCAAAAACAGAATCATACACACAGAAAGCGCTAAAAATCTATCTGTTGGACTGAAATAAAGGCAAAATGGTAGGAAGAGCCCTAGGAACAATGAATTCATTTGTGCCAAGTCAATTATTGTTTTATGCTTCCTTTTATTTAGGGGGAGATTACTTTTCTAAACCTTGGCTAGACTCTACTAAATGAAACACTAATAAGGAACAAAGCAAATAACTTGAGTCTACACAAGTTTCTAAACGGATTACTTTTTTTTTTTTTTTTTTAACAGTTCTAAGGGACAATGACCACATGAAAAAGGTGCTTCCCAATCTGTCTCTAGGAGAGAAAGGCAGACCCTACCTCCTTTCCAAAACCTTCCCTAAACTGTCACCCCACCTCCCCTCTCTCAAGTCCTCGAGGACTTAGTATTCCAGGCAAACTCCTCATTAGTATAAAACATTATAGCCAATTAAAATTCGTTTTAGTGCCACTAGGTACAAGGTTTAAAGTTACATATTTAGAAACAGTTGCCCCAAGGAACACAAGATTGAACCTGTACCCTAACATTCTGATTTTGCTTTGAACTTTAGTTTAAGAAATTATATCACTACTACGGGGCGCCTGTGTGGCTCAGTTGGTTGTGTCAGACTTCAGCTCAGGTCATGATCTCAAAGTTTGTGAGTTCGAGGTTCCTGAGTTCAAGCTCCTCATTGGGCTGTGTGCGGACAGCTCGGAGCCTGGAGCCTGCTTCGGATTCTGTCTCCCTCTTTCTCTGCCCCTCGCCTGCTCATACTCTCTTTCTCTCACAAATAAATAAGCATTAAAAAGTTATAAAAAAAAAAAATAAAAAAATATATATATATATATATATATATATCACCACTATTTTTTTCCTATACCTCTGAGAACTGATTCAACAGACTGAACTTCAATGCACTGTTGTTCTTTCAATCTGACAAAGAATGTAACTCTTTCACGTCTTCATTTTTTGGGAAATATACCAAATAATTTTTTTAAACTTACTTTTGTTTTTTACTGCATTTGATAAATGATCCCATTAGCAATATTCTTTCCTTTCTTCTGTTTTTTGCTCTACTTTTCATCCCCATGGCTTATTTTACAACTGAAAGTTTGTACCTCTTAGTCCCTTTCACCTGTTTTGCCCACACACTGGCCAACCAATGTTAGCAATATTTTTAATAACAGTACTCAATCACATTTTCACACCCCACCTCAGCTCCTTTCCCCCACACTGAGGAAAAACAACAACTGATTTCATGTTTTATCATAATTCAAGTTTAAAAAATTACACAGGATATGAAACAAAGGACACAAACTAATTTGCATTGATGGTAACAAAGAATGGCATATGGTAATGGACAGTTATCCAAAGTTAGCTCACACAAAACCCAGCTGTAAGAACTCCTTACTGTTGCCACCCAAGGGAAAAGAGAGTGAAAGCAAACGAGCAATTACCGAGGCTCTACCTGCTTTACTATTTCACTTAACTTCCTCTAACAACCCCGTGCAACATGATGCTCATTTTATAAATGAGAAATTGAGGCTCACAGCAACTAAATTTGCTATCTGTCCAAGATGACAGTTTATAGGTGGAAAAGTAGAAGTCATATCTAATACTAAAGTCCGGCATTTAATTTCTGCCTTATTCTACACGAGTACAAGCAAGATCACCCCAGAACTGTAACTCAAGCTTTTTTACCCTTAGGTGAATTATGAAAGGCACATCTACGTATTTGTCCTAAATAACTTTATTTACTGCTCCCATGACCAGCATCCTCTTTCTCATCCCATTGAACAATCCCCCTGTGGGAAACCATGAAACCAAGGTTCAGAAATAACACCCATGACAGCTAGGGTTCCATTTTAGAGACTAAAATATTTCCTGTTCTTGTTCCCTCAATCCTTATGATCAAGCATATTCTTTCTAAAGACCAACACTCAAAACTGTGCCCCCAAACAGGCACCGTAAGTGAAAGGCAAAATAAAATATATGTCCTCTATTTCTAACCCTGATTACTTGTGCCACAGAGCAAATTCAGAAATTTTCAGGCCTGACACAAAGTAAACATATACATTTGGACACAGTGTGGGATTTCTTCATGTCTTATTTGTATCTGTCATGTCTAAGGGAAAAATATGGAACAATTCACGGTAAGGTTTACATACTTAATCCTGGATTCGGGTTACAGATGAAGAGTCTGACACCCACTCCATTTAAAGAGAATATTAAGGGGCGCCCAGGTGGCTTAGTCAGGTAAGCGTCTGACTCTTGATTTCAGCTCCGGTCACGATCTCACATTTCATGAGATGGAGCCCCGCGTCGGGCTCTGCACTGACAGCACAGAGCCTGCTTGGGATTCTCTCTCTCTCCCTCTCTCTCCTCCTCCCTTGCTCTCTCTCCCCCAAAATAAATAAATAAACATTAAAAAAATAATACGAAGAAAATTAACAGATTCCAATAATTTAAGGACTAAGAGTACACATTTTTTTATAGCCTGGAACTGCACTTACTATACTTAATAATTTTCTATATAGTTTGGGTCAGTTGAGAATGAGGAGTGAAAAGGACGCTGTAAATCTTTCTTTCCATCTGGACCTGCTTCTGCAATCTCAGTTACCACGGAACTGTACAAAGGGAGGACACGGCTTTAATATGAACACGTTTCAGATAATACGATAACCATGTAAAGGGAGAAATGACTGATTCCATGGGCCATTTGCATCAAATACCATTTTCATACAAACACAAATTTACGCCAGACATCTCATTGAAATCCAGATCATTTCAGACCTCCACAGTTAATCTAAAAGTAAATGCAAATGTATAATTAATTCCTTTAACAGACAGACTTGAGCACTAAGCAAATCCCTGCACCACTTCAAAAACTATAGGAGGTCTTTTTTGTTGTGTTGGGTTTTGACCCTTTTCCTCGTAATTTAAACGTCTTGATATATTCCTTAAGGCCTTAAGAGAACGAAGGCATTCACTCTGGGAATTATACTAAAATGCAATTGGACAAATATAAAACTTTATATATAAATATATACACTTACCACCATTAACCAGAATGCCTACTGAAGTAGTCTCAGATTTATAGTAAATGTATAAATACTCTAACTTTCTTGAAAGCAGTTGAACCTAAGTGGGCAAGTTATCAAGATAACGGTGTTTGGTGTCAGTGGGGATTTTTTTCAGAAGGGAAAAATTATCATCATCCTTAGCTCTTCTCCTCCTTTTTAAGGATACAAGTGTGGAATTTCGCCAACTTTTACTTTTTATGAAAATGCTATATTGAGAGTTGTTCAGAAGATCTCAATTCAGTTTATATGGGGAACTGATGTTAAAAAAGCCCACGGGAGGTATTCTGGCAGGAAAAGGGAAATGAGACAATCATGAAACAAAAGCAAGCGAATTGCATTCTCAAGGGCTTCACTGAATTTTCAATGAATTTTTGCAAAGAGTAAGGAAGATGTGAGAAATGACTTTCCTTAACCCAGCTCATTTATGAATGACATATAAATATGTAACGTGACAGATTAAACCAAGAACCCAAGTGGAGATCTCCAGCAGTTACAATTTCATTCTTATGAAGAATTTGTGGCTTTCCAGGACTTTATGCTAAGATAATTAAGGATTACACATATATCTAAAGAAAAGAATATTCTCTATAGTACTATTTAGAAAACAAAAGTGAAAAATCAGAAATATTATAAATGGTATAATAGAGGTGACTGATTTAAAAATAATGGTTATTTCCATATACTTCTTGACAGCCATTAAAATGAGATTAGATAAAAATATTCACTGATAATGAAATATGTTCGCATCACAAAGTGAAAAAATAAGAAACAGTATGCATGGAATGATCCCGTTTTTACTGTAAAAAGGATTACATACACAGGTACTGTGGGGTCTAATATTGTTCGATAGAAATCCCTACAATGATGGATATTTCTATAATCCGCACACTGATAGGACAACCAATAGTCACATATGGTTATTACACATTTGAAATGTGGCGAGGGCAACTGAGGCCCTAAATTTCTTAGTTTTTAAATTTTAACTAATTTTATTTAATGGCTACCATATTGGACAGAAAACAAGATGTGACAGTTGTTATAGGTGTATTTTCTAATTTTTCTTTAATGAACATCTGTTACTTCTAATAATACCATTAAGACAAAACCAAGAAAGTTGTTAACTTTGACATGCTATGTTTAAAATAACAGGAGGTATGTATGTACCTGGAGTAGTCCAGCACTGATCCCACCCTTCCCTCCCTGACCCCCAATGTAGGCCATTCCAAGTTCTAGGGCTTTTAACTTCATAAAAGGACAGGTAACCATGGAAGTGATCAGGCAAAACTCCATTTAAAATAGAATTTATACAAGGAAAGTAAGTATCTTTTTCTCGATAGCAGATAAATAAAAAATGTAGTTACCTGGGAATCATGAGAGGGATATTACTTTAGGAGTGAATTACAATAATAAAAACGTGGTTTAGGTTTTAGTAAATAGATTATCTTAAGATTTTGGGTTTTTTTTGTTTTTTTTTAATAAGGCTAGCCTGGTAAAGATTGCTACTTAAATTTGCTAAATATTATACAATCTAAAAAGCTAACCTAAAAATAAAAAAGAATTTATTCGGCACACTTTAAAGAATGAAATTAATTCTTTATCCTTAAAATATATTCTTAAATAAATCCCACTAAGCAGACAGAACTTTCAGTTCTCAATAAAGAAAACACTTCTATTATAACAACTTTATATCAGCTTTACAGACTGCTGGAAATGAACAATTTTCTCCTTTCCTCACAGATAAAATGGTAGGTAAGATGAATCGTCTGCCTCATGCATAAGATACAAATATTAGCAAAATTAATTCGGCTAAGTACTTTGAGCTGCCTCAAAGGAAAACACTTTATTAAGTATCATCCATCCACAGCAATTTCTGGTACATTTGCCACCGTCACCTTTTTCTTTCTTCTCCCTCCCTACCTCAATTTCTCAGTTCCTGACAGCAGCAATTCAAAGGTTTGATCCACAAGTGGCAACCAAAACTGCCCATTCTTTATAGAAAAACCACTATAACAGAAGTCAATGCATGACTGGAATCAATATTCAGCGCCCTAGCCAATTGAAGAAGAACAATGCTTTGACAAATGACAGACAATCTAACCATAATTTGTACCTGACCATAAAATGTGTCTTGTACAGGAATATGGAAATGTTGGACATGCTGCAAATTCACCGATCTTTAAAATAAAAGCACTTCAAAATATCACCTAATCAAGAAGAGGTGGAAAATTACTGGGCTTCCTTATCCCCATTAACACAGGCTTAATGCAAAAAAGGCCAGAGAGAACAATGCTATCTTCTTATAAACTGCTTTGTCACCCCACACACATCGGTGTACGTGGAACGTACCACACACACTAGTACCAGTCATGGGCAGTATTAGTACCAGTGATGGGCAATAAGAATACAAGAATGAATAAGATTATTGTTAGCTCCCTATCACAGAGAATGACCAAGTATGATCTAAGTAGAATACTACAGAAGCATACAACGAGGCACTAACCTATTTGGAGCATACTCAAGTTCACACCTTACCTGATTCAGTTTAAGAGACTGGCCCCTGGTCTTAAAGCTGCATTAGGAAGTAAATACACTTTGATTATTTTAATTTAATTTTAATTTTATTCAGCCATTTTAATTTAATTCATCAATATGCACATACCAATCGTTTATGCTAATAAATAGGAAGGTATTTTAAAGTGTGTGTATGACCCTGGTTTACCTGGGGAACAACTCCAAGATATTTCTCTCCATAATGGCATCCCAACAAGTCATTCTTCCTAAATCATCATTTCTTTATGGTTTATCTTTACTTGAATTCAATTTCACAAACAGAGTGTTTTCAGTCAGGCTAGTCTAGGTTATGTTGCAGTAATGAAGTGCTCCAGAATCTCATAGGCTTATTAGCAAAATTAAGTTCATTTCTCACTCACACGAGTTGAGAAAGTGACAGCAGGGGAATTTCCTTACTCACAGGTCAGGCTGAAGACAGCTCTATGTTAAAATGTGATACCCACATAACCAAGGTGGAGAAAAACAAAACATAGTAAACTATATCTTGGTTCTTAACACTTCTGCTCAGAAATTATATATTTTGCTCCCACTCACATTTTGTTGGGTGGGAAAAGGAGGAAGTAAATATATTCAGTGGACAGAGGACCATTTACTTCCAGAACTGGAGATTTGTTAGACTACACCAGACTAAAAAGATCAGCATTTGCAACTTTGCTCATATTTCCTGTCTCGATATTGCAGAAATATGGAAAACTATGAGAATTCTACCAAGGCCAACAACATGAAGAAATAGCTCAAAGAATATCTATGTGTCCTCTGATCTCAGAAAAGCAGAGGGAAAGCACAAGCGAAAAAATGTTTAACTGTAAGCAATTAATGAGCCTTCCTTCATGGGAAGGTTTCAGGCAACAAGCTATTAAAATAACCTACTTCCTTAAATTCTAGAAACATACTTCCAAATGGTAGGGGCAAACAATGGTATCTCAAAAATAAGCAAGCATATTTTAGATAATTATTTTCTAATTAAAGAAGGTCCACCTTACTTTTACTCTTAAATCTTAAAATTGACCTGTATAATATATTCACTTTTCATTATGGAGTAGCTTACTCTTTCATTTTGAATTTTAAAAATAAGTCCTAAACAAATTGTTATAATGCACTTCAAGCAGAAACCCTTAAACCCAAAACTGCTTTCCTGCATTTCTGCAATGTAATTAAAATTATAATCCTATTTCCCTATAAACTGCTTTTAACCTAAGAATAATTGTCTAATAGAAATCTTACCTTATCATTCCAATGCTGGTGAGACACCAAATACTTTTCTATTTTAATTGACAAATTGGACTTCACCAAAACTAAAAACCTTGGCTTGTCCAGAGACACCATTAAGAAAATGAAAGGTAAGGCACAGATTAGGAGAAAGCATTCACAATAATGCTTATGATAATCACACATCTTAGGACCCATAACCACAACCCAATAATAACTCAATAATAACCATACAAAAAAAAAAAAAAGATCTGAACTGAGATCTCACAAAATAATATACACAAATGACCAATAAAGATGAAAATATGCTTAATACATTCAGCCTTATTCAATTTGCTTAATGCATTCAAATATGCTTAATACATTCAGATTATTCAATTTCCTGAATAATCAGGAAAATTCAGCTTCTTGTAAAGTTCAACATAGATGTATCATTCCATCTAGGAATCCCACTCCTAGGCATCCATCCATAAGAAATGAAACAATACGTTCACACCAAGACCTATACACCCATGTCCACAGCAGCATTCTTCGTAACAGCCACAGACTGGAAAGCACCCAAATGTCTGTCAACTGGACTACATCCATGATGGAACACAACACAACAACAAAAAGGAAGGAATTATACAGAAGTACAGTAACAAAAGCTGCCAGACTTTTAGCCAAACAGACTCAGAAAAAGAAGACTCAAATAACCAGAATCATACATGAAAGGAGTATATTACTACCAAGGTTACAGAAATAAAAAGAATTATAAAGAAACATGAACTGAATGGGAAAACTGGATACCCACAAAGTTGGACCTCTTGTCTCACATCGTATACAAGTATTAACTCCATATGGATCAAAGACCTAAAAAAAGAACTAAAACTATAAAACGCAGAAGAAATGTTCCCTATGTTTAGAAAAAAGCAGGATTAACTCTTCATAACCTGGGATTTGGCAAAGGATTCATTCTTATGACACAAAAGCACAAACAACAAAAGAAAAAGTAGATTTTTTAATGTTATTAATCAAATCATCAAAATTAAAAACTGTTTCACTGCAAAGTATGTTACCAAGAAAGTGAAAAGACAACACAGAATGGGAGAAAATATTTGCAAATCATGTTTTTGGGATGGAACGTGTACCTAGATATATAAAAAATTCTTACAATTCAACAATAAAGTGACAATCCAATTAAAAATGGACAAAGGACACAAACAGGCATTTCTCCAAAAAATATACACAAATGGCCAAAGGGCACATGAAAAAAATGCTCAAGATTACTCACCAGGGAAATGCAAAATAAAACCACAACAAGGTTCTGCCATAGAGCAGGCATTTTACTCTGAGTAGGCACAGAGGTATATACACTTGGAAATGGTGCAAAATAAGGCAAAGTTCCTGTGTTTCTACTCAGGCACAGAGTAGGGAAGAGTACACAGAGGTGACAGACAAATATATGATTAAGCAAATATATAATTTCAGGCAATAAGTTCTTAAGTAAAATGAAACATGGCTGGTAAAAGCAAACATGGTTAGAAAAACCAGACAAGCAGGGCAGGGCAAGAAATTACGATAGCATCACAGCAAAAGTACAAGGAATTAACATTATGTGTGAAAATCTGGGGGGAAAGTGTTCTAGGCAAGAGGAACAAGTACGCAGACCCTGAGAAAGATGCATGGTCGGTTCATTCCAGAGACGAAAAGACCAGGGTAGCTGCAACATGAAGAAAGGGAGAGAAGGACAGGCATTAAGTCCATGCTGTAGGTGGAGGTCTGACCCAGATCAAAGAGGGCCCTGTTAAGGGATTAAGATGTCATTCAAGTGTAATGAGAACTCTTTGTGGAGCACTTTAACCAGGCCAAAGGTATGATCTGATCACGGCATATAACCTGTGCAGCTGCACAGGGCCCCATGCTAGGTTTAATGCTCTGCTGTCACCATCTTGAAATACTTAAATTTTAACTTTTAACATGTATTTTGTAAACAAAGTCCAATGGGACAACGGAGTATGCTGCGAGAGAAGAGATACACTGGGCAGCAGCCCATGCACACACAATAAAATCAGAAGTTTATATAGAATACCTTTTTTTTTTTGTCACCCAGAAACAGTATTAAGGTATCCTTTAAGGCATAATGACATGGCTCAAAGAATGTTAATTATTATTCAATATTTGAAGGAATCCAAGTTCAAAACCAAACTCATCTTTACTTCTTCCTCTCCCTGACTCACCCCACCCTCTGCACCTCACCACTCAGTACCTCTCTGGGAATGGTGCCCAGTTGCTATAGTGAGGCCGGAAGAGCCACGTCCGTACTCGAGAACTTCTGATAACAAAGATGATTGGTTAAAAGTCAACATCTGACTCCAGCTGGGCATCAGATTCCTTCTATCTCAGGTTTGAAACACAGAGTGGATCTGAAGCCAAGACACATTAACATCACTGGAGAATTCTAGTGGGGAGGGCCACAAACCTGAGCTGTTGGAAGTCCCCAGAGCTGGCCTGGTTCCTCACATCTCCACTCTTGGTTCTCCTGAATGGTTGAGTTTCTGACTCAACCATCTGACATGCAGTCTGACAATTTTACATGCAGTTTTTATCATAACTTCATGTATCTGTCTGACCCTTTACAAAGGCCCTCTAATCTGTAAATGATAGCAGACCCCTCTAGTCTAGCTGATCCTATGACCAACCACAATCCAGAATTCCTATCCTGCTTCCAGTTTCCTACTTCTCCAATCAAATCCACTCAACACAAAGTGGATTATTCTTCCTTTAATATAGGCTTGCTGGCTTCACTTCATCCAAATCACGGCCTACAGAATTTTTTATCACATGAACAGAATTCGGTAAGAGCAGGAGGTAATTCCATGAGTTCAATCACTATACTTAATCAGAAGGTTTCAACCATAAGATTTAATATCAGATTAATGATAGTCAAATAATAAAATTAAATCATTTGAGATAAATTGTAAAGATTATAGAAAACTCAACTGTTTGACTGCCAAAAATGTAAAATGGAACATTTTCTCATCTGAGATAAGAGGAGTCTATTTGAGCATTCACATCAATTTTGTTACTTAAAATACTCTTAGTTTATATTCAAATCACTGTTTTTTTGGACCAAGTATATCACCATCTATTTTGATGCTATAAACATTTTTAAATCCTGTTTTACTCACCAATGTATAAATCTAAATGCCTAGCAAGTGCCAAATGTTTGAAAACAATAAATAAGTATTTGTTGTTTAAGTGATCAATGGTGAGGTATTCTGTTATTTGCAAGTGAATGTATCCCAGATAACACAGCCTCTTACTCCATTTTAAGAAAATGAGCAAGGGGTGCCTGGGTGGCTCAGTTGGTTAAGCGTCTGACTTTGGTTCAGGTCATGATCTCACAGTTGGTTGGTGGGTTTGAGTCCCATGTCTGGCTCTGTACTGACAGCTCAGAGCCTGGAGCCTGCTTCAGATTCTGTGTCTCCCTCTCTCTCTGCCCTTCTCCCACTTGCACTCTGTCTCTCTCTCTCTCTCTCTCTCTCTCTCTCAAAAATAAATAAATGAACGTTAAAAAAAGAAAATGGGCAAAAGACATGAAGAGATATTTTACACGAAAGGATATACAAACAGTAAATAAGCCTGTGAAAAGACATTCAACATCCCTAGCCATTAGGGAAGTACAAATTGAAATCATCCTGAGCTATCCCTACATACCTATTAGAACAGCTAAAATAAAGGAAAGTGACAACAGCAAATGCTGGCAAGATGCAGAGAAATTAGATCTCTCATATACTGTAGTAGGAATGGAAAATGATATAACACTCTGGAAAACAGTATGACAGCTTCTTTAGGAAACTAAACATACACTTAACATAAGATCCGGCAATCACACTCCAGAGCTTTTATCTCAGAAAAATGAAAACTCATATCCATGTAAAAACTTGTACGTAAGTGTTCAAAGAAGATTTATTTATAATAGTCTGAAACTGGGAACCACCAAAATGTCCCTCAATTGGTGAAGGGCTAAATCATGGTACAGCAACACCATGAGATACTAATCAGCAATTAAACAAACAAACAAAACTGAAAGGCATTGTGCAATGTGGGAAAAAAGCCAATTTCAAAAAAAAATCACATTCCCTATGATTCTAGTATTCTCAAAAATGACAAAATTATAAAGACTGAAAACGGATTAGTGGTTCCTAGGGGTTAAGGATGAAAGCTGGGGAATAGACCATAAATAAGTAGAATGAGAGGGATCTTTGTGATAATAGTTCTATATTTTGATTGCAGTAATGACATGAATTTCCAAATGTGATAAAATGGCACAGAACTATACAATGTACCAACACTAGTTTCCCATGCTTAGTTTTGTACTATAAATGCATAAGGTATAACCAATGGGAAAACTAGGCGTGCCCATTTCCCTGCTTTTCCAATCTCCTAGAGGTCCCTGCATTCCTTGGCTCATGGCCCCCTTCCCCATTTTCAAAGAAAGTAATGGCTGGTTGAATCCTTCTTACAATGCATCATTCTGACTTCCTTCCTATCTCCCTTCTCCAATTTTAAGGAACACTGTGATACCTGGTGCCCACCAAGATAATTCAGGATCTCTCTCCATCTTTAGGTTAACTGACTGGCAACCATAATTCTATCTGTAACTTTAATTCCTGTTTGCATGTAAAATAAAATATTCCCAGGTTCCAGACACTGAGATGTGGACATTTGGGGGCCATTATTTTGCCGCATACTACATAGAGCAGGTCCCTTCTCATAGCTGTAAATTTTAAAAGTACAATTGTAACTCATATGAGATTTTACCATCTCATATTATCTCTATAAAATAACAGCAAGGTAAAAAATAAATAAAACAGTTCTATTATTTCTACTTGATAAGCGAAGTAACTAAGGCACAGGGAGTAATCTGCCCCATAATCTGTCCTAAGTCAAAGTGCTTGCTAACGAGATCCAAGAGTAGTCATGAGGTCCCATGATTCCTGTCTTGTTGCTCCTTTGCAGCAGACCACAGTCGTCTTCAGTTACGCTAAGAGCAAAATCCTCCCTATCGTTGAAAACTTTTGTGTTCATTTTTATCAGCCCATAATTTAAACAAGTCATCAACTGGGTTATTTATCACCTAATCTCTCTCTCTCTCTCTCTCTCTCTCTCTCTCTCTCTCTCTCTCATACACACACACACACACACACACGTACATATGTGTGTAATTACATAAAATTACATAAACTGTATAATGTAATAATTTCTGCTTTAACTTTTTTCTGAACCAGGATCTTATCCAGGTTAATATATTACATTTGATTGAATAAACTTAAGTTTTATCCAGTTGAATGCTCACAAACTAAGGCATGCCTTTTCTACGGCAAAGAAAAAGAACAGACAAAACACAATTATGTAAGACTCCCCAAATGGTAAATAATAGGGGGGAAAAGGGCAGAAATCCTATCACGTATGAAATAATTAATTGAAGTTCTAAATTGGGATAAGAAAAAAATGAGAATGTAGCTAAACATTTTTATTAATTCATTTCAATAGCTGACTTTAATTATGGTATTAAATGATACTATTAAAGTTGGCCTAATCTTTCCTAATAAACCAATTTGCTTAAAGACTTCTTCAAAAAATATCATCTCATCTGTTTTCTCTTACATTTTTCAACAAATATAAAAGTATCTGAATCAATATTCTATAATACAATAGGAATGTTATTTCTGATCATGTTATTTTTATATTAACATAAGAGCAGTTACCAATCACTGAGTATATACACTACAGCGTTGAGCATATACCCAGATATAGATATTACATGAAGAGGCTTTATTTGCATTCTCTCACATAATCCCCTTACCAATTATATAAAGTACAGTTATTACTACCATTTTAATAACTAAAAGAGAATAAGGACCTTGTTCAAAGACCCACATCTCTTGGACTCTAACCAGTGTAATATAATGCCAGTGAGCGTGAAAAAAAATTTTTTTGAGTCTGAAAATTTTTTAATTTTTTTTGATGTTTATTTTTGAGAGAGAGAAAGAGACAGAGAGCAAGCAGGGGAGGAACAGAGAGACAGGGAGACACAGAATCTGAAGCAGGCTCCAGGCTCTGACCTGTCAGCACAGAGCCTCATGCAGCGCTCGAACCCACGAACTGAGCCGAAGTCCAAGGCTTAACCAACTGAGCCACTCAGGCACCCCGAGCCTGAAAACTTTTTTAAAGTGCTAATTGTTAGATTTTAAGTAGCAGTTTGAATTTGAAGTTTCCAAGTAAGATATATATATAGGAAAGATCCTCTTACCCTTTGCGTGTAAGACAAATGAAGTCAAGAATTATTTCAACGTACAGAAGGAAAGAAAGCAAGTGACAGGAGCTTTGTTTCTCTAAAGTAATGTCACTTGCTCTATTCAGCCTTTCATACTCCCAAAAAGCTGAAGAACTCCTCTTTATCAAGCGAATTACAGTTTCTTTTCTTCCAGTAGTCTTTAGAAAGTATTCCACTGACTTCATGTTTTCAATGTTGTAAGTGGAAAGTCCTTTGCTTAATTTTTTCCCCCTTTGCGGGCAACTTATTCTTTCTGCCTGGAAAAGTTCCGTATATAGATATATATCTTCCTCAGTGTGTCTTTTCACATCAAAACAGCATAGAGCTCTGTGAGCATTTTCAATCTCAAGACTTGGGTTTTTCTATGCTTATCATTTGTTTAATTATTACTGATCTCTTCTATCAGTAATTTTTGTCTATTTTCTTTTTCCCTCCTGAAACTCCTGTCACATGTAAGGTTTTAAAATAATGTTGGTTTCCTAGGTCTATTTACCTTTTTCTTCAGGACTTCCTTATGCTAACATTTTGTTCTGTAGTGGGGGGCATTTCTCACATGTGATCTTCTACGCTACTGATGTGGTCTTTAATTCACCTACTGAATTTTTCACTTTGAAAAAAATTAGGTTGTTTTGGCCCCAGGAAGTTTCTTCCATATTACACTTTAATTTCCCTGATGGAATCTTTTTATTTTTATTTTTTCATTCAGGGATATGTATTCAGGTTGTTCAATCTTCCCCTCTGAGAATTTTTCATTTGGTTTACTGGGTTTCCAGGTCTCAACGCTGGGTATTCCAATCAGTGAGAATCCCACAGGTGTTCCAAAACCAGGCGCCTCTATTTTCTTTGAAACTGTTTGCTGTGGATGTCAGCAAGCTGTCCCACACCTGCTGAGGAACCAAGAAGTCTCCAAAGGGAACATGCTCTCTCCCCCCTCCCTTGAGAATCACAGATGGGAGTGTAGTATAAATGTGGATGCACTGGAATTCTATAAAGATTCAAGAGATTTCTTTATTAAAGGCCCCATACTAGAACTTCCACTTAGCTACCTTTGCCAGATCTCTGTATCAGTCATAAACACTATACACCCGGAAATGGCAAAATCCAATTCTGTCTACCTTAAACAGGCAGAGCCACTACTGATACCACAGGAAAAAAAACTGCTGCTATAAATAATTCCTTAACATCTCTAAGTCTTTTGGGGTGCCCGGGGGGCTCAGTTGGTTGAGCACCGGATGTCAG